>NC_058082.1:25687062-25987062 GCF_014858855.1 Bufo gargarizans
GACTGAAGATACCGGAGGGCATAGCGGGAGAACAGAGCGGCGCCCAGGGATAATAGTAAGTGCAGTCAGATCCCTAGGCGCCGCTCTCCATGTCTGTATGCTTAGTTCACAATGTCATAATCGGTGAAAGGTCCTCTTTAAAACTATGTCCTCTTGTAGCAGTTTTTCTTCTTTTAAATATTCTCTCCTCTTTTACCTTGTTGATTCCCTTTATGTATATAAAAGTTTCTATCATATCCCCTCTGTCTCGTCTTTCTTCCAAGCTATACATGTTAAGGTCCTTTAACCTTTCCTGGTAAGTTTTATTCCTGCAATCCATGTACTAGTTTAGTAGCTCTTCTCTGAACTCTCTCCAAAGTATCAATATCCTTCTGGAGATATGGTCTCCAGTACTGCGCACAATACTCCAAATGAGGTCTCACTAGTGCTCTGTAGAGCGGCATGAGCACCTCCCTCTGTCTACTGTTAATGCCTCTCTCTATACACCCAAGCATTCTGCTAGCATTTCCTGCTGCTCTATGACATTGTCTGCCTACCTTTAAGTCTTCTGAAATAATGACCCCTAAATCCCTTTCCTCAGATACTGAGGTTAGGACTGTATCACTGATTTTATATTCTGCTCTTGGGTTTTTATGCCATAGGTGCATTATCTTGCACTTATCAACATAAAATTTTAGTTGCCAGATTTTTTACTATTTCTCTAGTTTTCCTAAATCCTTTTCCATTTAGTGTATCCCTCCAGGAACATCAACCCTGCTACAAATCTTTGTGTCATCAGCAAAAAGACACACCTTACCATCGAGGCCTTCTGCAATTTCACTGATAAAGATATTAAACAATATGGGTCCCAGAACAGATCCCTGAGGTACCCCACTGGTAACAAGACAATGGTCTGAATATACTCCATTGACTACAACCCTCTGTTGTCTGTCCCTCAGCCACTGCCTAATCCATTCAACAATATGGGAGTCCAAGCCCAAAGACTGCAATTTATTGATAAGCCTTCTATGTATGACAGTATCAAAAGCCTTACTAAAGTCTAGATAAGAGATGTCTACTGCACCTCTGCCATCTATTATTTTAGTCACCCAATCAAAAAAATCTATAAGATTAGTTTGACATGATCTCCCTGATGTAAACCCATGCTGTTTTTCATCTTTCAATCCATGGTATTTTAGATGTTCCACAATCCTCTCATTAAGTATGGTTTCCATTAATTTCCCCACTACTGATGTCAGGCTTACTGGCCTATAGTTGCCTGATTCCTCCCTACTACCTTTCTTGTGAATGGGCACAACATTTGCTAATTTCCAATCTTCTGGGACGACTCCTGTTGCCAGTAATTGGTTAAATACATTTGTTAATGGTTTTGCTAGTTCACCGCTGAGCTCTTTTAATAGCTTTGGGTGTATCCCATCAGGCCCCTGTGACTTATTTGTATTAATTTTAGACAGCTGACTTAGAACCTCTTCCTCTGTAAAGACACATGCATCAAAAGATGAATTAGTCTTCCACCCTAACTGAGGTCCTTTTCCTTCATTTTCCTTTGCAAAAACTGAACAGAAGTATTCATTGAGGCAGTCAGCTATTTCTTTATCTTCTTCCATATACCTTCCTTCTTTTGTTTTTAATTTGGCAATTCCTTGTTTTAATTTCCTTTTTTCATTTATGTATCTAAAGAATGTCCTTATCAGCCTTTTTTCACTGACTGAGCTAATTTCTCGTCTGCCTGTGCTTTAGAAGCTCTTATAACTTGCTTTGCCTCTTTCTGCCTAATGTTATAAATTTCCCTGTCATCCTCGTTTTTTGTTTTTTTTTAATAATTACTAAATGCTATCTTTTTGTTTTTTAATGATTTTGGCCACTTCTGCTGAGTACCACCGTGGTCTTGCTAACCTGTATTAGATTAGATTTTATGCTATTTTATGCTATCTTTCACATACAGGGCCACCCCTCCTCTTTTCTTTACTTCTCTGTCTTTTCTATATAGAGAGAACCCTGGTATTGTTATATCCCAGTCATTACTCTCATTGAACCATGTCTCAGTAACAGCCACTAATTCTATATTCTCAGATGCCATTATAGACTCAAGTTCATTGATCTTTTTCTCTAAACTGCAAGCATTTGTAGACAAGACTCTGAGCTTGTCATTTCTTAACCTATGTGCTACTGGCATCTTCTGGCATTGTTCCGGGGGGCAGTCGGACTGCTGGATTATCACTCTTTTGCCCCCCTTTCCTAGTTTAAAAGCTCCTTATCAAATACTTTGAACTGTTCACTGTGGACATTCGTTCCCTTGAGAGAAAGATGCAAAACATCTTTCTTATACAGTTATTTTCCATTCCAACTAGAGCTAACATGAGACACAAAGCCAAACTCTTGGTTCAGACACCATTCACCAAGCCATACATTGAATTCTTCTTTCGGTCTACTCTAAAAATACATACACAATGGTGAATATATCACAATATGGCCTCTTTTAGGTAATCAAATCCACTATAATTAGGATATTTAGATATAAATGTTATACACCTATGAAAAGGCACAACAACTCAGCTTTGGTTCCAAGGTACAGTTTTGAAGAGGGTTTTCCCTGTAATAATCAATTACTGAAGTTATTCAACAAAGTCTCCTGTGACTTCGTGAATAACGGACTTCGCCTCATCGGAGGGGGTACATTCTAATGCTGTACAGAGAAGGATCTCCGTACATCATTATAACAAATTTTTTAGTGAAGAAGCTCCAGATGTAGCATCTGAAGTTCGCTTCGCCCATCTCTAACGGCCACCGCTAATGGATTGTAGGGTGGTCATAACCATGGAAACGAGTGGTACATAATGTGATGAAAAAATGAATCCAGCCAGCAAAGGAGACAATATGGACAATCAGAATGTGTTAGTAAGTGCCTTGTATTAACTTTATATATATGATAACTGCCATTTGCTGAAGTGAGACAACCCCTTTAAGAAGTTGTCTAAACTAGTCTATTAAAAATAATGGACAAGAGAAATAGATAAGAATTATAGGTACTTGTAAAAGGGACACTTCTATCACACACTGCGCACGCACATCAACCTCTCCATTTACCTCTATGGGACTCTCTGAATTAGCCAAGCCAGTTATATTTAGAACTTTCATAATGGTGATTGGAGGTTGGCCGCACTTGCGCAGTGCGCTCTTCTTCACTTCAAGGGGCCCGTTCTGGAGACCCACACCTATCTGACACTGACGGCATATCCTAACGATATGTCATCAATGTCTGAGATGGGAATACCCTTTTAATTTTTAATGTCTTAGTAGTACCAAAATTAAAAAAAGACAAAAAACACTTAAATTTTTTGGGGAATATCGAGTAAAAAATTACCCATTTCTGATGGCAATGTCCCTTCAAAGTTTCTGTGCTATGTTCTTTTTATATATATAAGGCGTGTTCCTATACCTCTCAGATATGCTATGCACTTTGTCCTCTCTGAGCTTACTCGCTATTGACCTCTTACATTTATATGTATTTCTCCTTTTTTATGCTATTAATGATTTACTCTAATAAAGATAGCACCCATAGTGCACTGCAGTTCAAAGATGATCTTGTAACCAGAGGGCATTACAACCTATACCATTGTGCTTTTGCGTTTTGTCGCTTCCCAGGTCCCCACCATACTCCACCACACAAAAATGTGACTACTCAGCCAATCGTTGGCAGCAACTATGACCTGCTACGGTCAGTCATTGGCTGCAGCATCACACGTAATATTTAGCAGTCCTCCCAAACCGGTGGTTCCTGAGTCCCCCGTCAGTCTCATTTTTCTGGTTCCCTCTTGACACTGAAATGTGACTTCTCAGCCAACCACTGCCAACAGTGGTGATCCCCTACAGCCAGTGATTGTCTGCAGCATTACATGTCCATGTGAAAGATGTAAAGTCATGGCCACTTCCACCTAATTTTCAGTCCGACGCCTGTTGTTAAGCACGATCCGTCCTTGCCAACAGAGACTTCCTCTTTATCTGTTCTGGGTAACAAACATAGTAGGAAGGGAAGTGAGGTCAAAGCAGTACAGTGCTGACAGATTACACAAAAGGGAGGCACCCCCTGCTTCTGAGAGAAATGCATCTAGCTGTGTAGCAGAAAAGGGAAATAAATGCATCTAGCTGTGCAGCTGAAAAGGGAAATAATTAGTTAATTCTTTCCCCATAAGACGCACTTTTTCCCCCAAAGTGGGGGAAATTATCAGTGCATCTTATTGGATGAATATTAATTAGCGCTTCTTTTATAGAAATGCTCATTAGTGCAGTACACAGACCTGCAGGGTAGTGTGATGGTGAGGTCACGGTTACTTAGGCAAACGAGGGTTGCTCTGGGTTACTCACAGTTCCTTGGAAGACCCTGGGCAGGCATACAGCAGTGATGGAGAGGCTGGCACAGGAGACCTCTGGGGCACTCTCAGTGTATAGGGACTAGGCCTGATGGTGGGTGAGGTGCCCTGGATGTTGCAGGTGTTTAATGTGCCGGGGGCAAGGTCCCTTTAAGATTCGTGACGCCAGTGCCTGTAACGGTGGCACACCGATTGGATGATAGGAATAATTGAGGAACACGTTGTTGTGGTGAACCAAAACTTCCTTTACTGGAAACAGTTAAACTTTATACAGTCTAAGTTCAGTTCCACATGGCAGCAGCAGTTATAAGCAGGCTTTCACAATAATGGCAGGTACAATGTTCTTTGCAAGATACTCAGAGGGTAAAAACACTTACAGACCAGGCTGCACTTTTCCTCAGAAATCCTGTGCACTATTCCTCAGAACTCCTGGCTGTCTCAATCCCAAGGCCAGTACGCCCTAATGCTGGCTTTATCCTTGGTCACCAAAAACTTCCTCAGGTATATATTTATCCTTGCTTTCACTAAGATCCTTCTGCCCTTCAGCTCCTTTCAGGTTGGCTGGAAAACACCTCTGCTCTGCTCTCTTGTTATGGAAACTTCAGGTTTCTCTCAGGAGGCAACTCTTCCCCTGGTGACAATCTTCTGAGCTAACTCTGGCTCAATATCCTCAGGCAGGCTGGACTGCATCCACTAGCCTCCTGGTGGCAACTAGAAGCCTGGGCTATTTAGCTGCATGTCAGAAGCTCCCTTCAGCTGTTGCCTAGCTAAAGTCCACACTACTTCTGACTCTACACACTTTTTCCTGAACAGGACCTGACTATTTATATTAGGGGTTCCCTAGCTCCCTCTAGTGTCTAGGAGGAGGAACTACACCCTAACAGGCCTGATACCCAGAAAACACAGGGAAAATACACATAAATAACACAGCAATATATATTAAAATGGACTGCAAAATACAATGCCACTGTTCCACAGGAGGTGGAGAACAACGTGGCCCATTTGACCCTTGTGTAGTGCCCACATTTACCTAGTGGGACACTACATTAGTACAAGAGGACTGAGAAACAGTGAATACAGAGCTCTCTAGGCTCTGTACTCACCGCTTCCTGGTTCTCTGCAGGCTCCTCATGCTGTGCTGTGATCTGCGCACAGTGTTAGGACGTTGGCACTCTGTCACTTAATGCTGTGCGGCATCACTTTAGAGCACAGCGTGGCAGAAAGACCAGGAAGAGCATGGATGTCAGGAGCAGCGGCAGCGTCTGGAGCAGGAGAGGTAAGTTAATATATTTTTTTGTCTGATCTGGTGCCTAAATGGGGGTGTTATGCACATTAGGGCTCTGATCTGAGGTCTGATTAGGGGTCATACACATTGGGGGTCTAATCTGTGGTCTGAATACGGTCATATTCACATTGGGGATCTGATCTAAGGTTTTATTAACATTGGGGGTCTGAGCTGAGGTCTGATTAAAATTGGAGGTCTGATTGGGGGTCTGATCTGAGGTCTACATAGTAACATAGTATATAAGGCCGAAAAAAGAAATTTGTCCATCCAGTTCGGCCTGTTATCCTGCAAGTTGATCCAGAGGAAGGCAAAAAAAACCCTGTGAGGTAGAAGCCAATTTTCCCCACTTTAGGGGAATAAAAAATTCCTTCCCGACGCCAATCAGGCAATCAGAATAACTCCCTGGATCAACGACCCCTCTCTAGAAGCTATAGCCTGTAATATTACTACACTCCAGAAATACATCCAGGCCCCTCTTGAATTCCTTTATTGTACTCACCATCACCACCTCCTCAGGCAGAGAGGTCCATAGCCTCACTGCTCTTACCGTAAAGAATCCTCTTCTATGTTTGTGTACAAACCTTCTTTCCTCCAGACGCAGAGGATGCCCCCTCGTCACAGTCACCGTCCTGGGGATAAACAGATGATGGGAGAGATCTCTGTACTGACCCCTGATATATTTATACATAGTAATTAGATCTCCCCTCAGTCGTCTTTTTTCTTAAAGGGTTTCTACCACTTTGGCGTCACATATTTGGCTGTCAGACACTAGCGATCCGCTAGTGTCTGCTCTGGCCAACCATCCTAATATAATTGCTTTTGGGGCGGTGGTTTGGCTAAAAAAACTACTTTTATTATTATGCTAATGAGCCTCTAGGTGCTATGAGGGCGTCATTAGCACCTAGAGGCTCCGTCTACCTTCAGAAACTGCCGCCGCCGAGCGCGTCCCTCCAGCCCGCCCATCTCCTCCTGAATGCGATCCTCGTATGTATTCTGCGCATGCGCAGTGAATGTCTGACCGCTTCCTTGCTCAGACATCTCCACTGCGCCTGCGCGATGACGCCATAGTGCTCCGAGGAACAGGCGCAGTGGAGATGTCTGAACAGGGAAGACATTTACTGCGCATGCGCATAATACATACGAGGATCGCATTCAGGAGGAGATGGGCGGGCTGGAGGGACGCGCTGGGGGCGGCAGTTTCTAAAGGTAGACGGAGCCTCTAGGTGCTAATGACGCCCTCATAGCACCTAGAGGCTCATTAGCATATTAATAAAAGTAGTTTTTTTAGCCAAACCACCGCCCCAAAAGCAATTATATTAGGATGGTTGGCCAGAGCAGACACTAGCGGATCGCTAGTGTCTGACAGCCAAATATGTGACGCCTAAGTGGTAGAAACCCTTTAAGTGAATAACCCTAATGTTAATAATCTTTCAGGGTACTGTAGTTCCCTCATTCCAGTTATTACTATTATATATGTACGGGTGACTTGCATTATTCCTACCCATGTGCATTACCTTACATTTGCCAGTGTTAAACCTCATCTGCCACTTATCTGCCCAAGCCTCCAATCTATCCAGATCGCTCTGTAGCAGTATACTGTCCTCTTCCGGTCAATTACTTTACACAGTTTAGTGTCATCTGCAAAAATTTTTATTTTACTATGCAAGCCTTCTACAAGATCATTAATAAATATATTGAAGAGAATAGGGCCCAATACTGACCCCTGAGGTACCCCACTAGTGACAGTGACCCAATCTGAGTGTGTACCGTTAATAACCACCCTCAGTTTTCTATCATTGAGCCAGTTACTTACCCACATACAGACGTTTTCTCCCAGTCCGAGCATTCTCATTTTATATACTAACCTTTTATGTGGTACAGTGTCAAATGCTTTGGAGAAGTCCAGATACACGACATCCATTGATTCGCCGCTGTCAAGTCTAGAACTTACCTCCTCATAGAAACTGATTAAGTTAGTTTGGCATGACCGATCCCTCATGAAGCCATGCTGATATGGCGTTATTTGCCTATTTTCATTGAGATGCTCCAAGATAGCATCTCTTAGAAAACCTTCAAACAGTTTTTTTTTTTTATTTTCCTCCTCTAAAACCTAGGTACATCTTATGGGAACGTGCATCTTATTGGGCGAAAAATCCGGTAGTCAGAAAAAGACAATAGGGAAGCCCAAAAAAAGATGTATTCCTTCGCAGTTATGATTGTACAAAGAAGCACAGCCATCAGGCAAACTTTTTTTGAAAACTCAAGTATGCTTTAAAGTTGGATGTCTGCTTGATTTTGGTCAGTTGGAACCTTAATGTTCACAAGACAGAAATACTGCTGCAATTTTTCTGACGTGTATTTGCCATGGAATACGCAGCAGCAATCCAAACCTGACCCTTGGATTTCTTCAGTAGATCAGCATGTGGGTCGGCATGCAGATTCACCAATTCAATGGTAAATAGTTTTTTAGGTACCGTAGGTGGAAGGCAATTCAGATTCCCACAAAAAACAAACAAACAGGGTGTGGATTTGACACCGATTTTTGCGGTCTACAACTGCAAAAAAAAATTATCCGTGAAACCATATGCGTTTTTAATACAGCTTTGTGATGTGGTAATCGGCTAGTACCCTTTTTTACAGGTGAAATGTCTAAAATAAATGTTTCACCTGCAAAAAGGAATGTAAACCCAGCCATATGAGAGCTGTGTCTGTATTTGGGAATATATTTATAATAAAGTAATATTTAAGTATTTTCAGTAATTTTATTTTATTCATTCCTGGAGAACCCATTTAGGGTGAACGTGTCATCAGAAAATGACCGATAAAATCCAGCACCTTGTCCAGATCTCTAGAGATCACGTCATTATCATCACAGGCAGGATTAGAATGACAGATATCACCTCTATATACAGATAACACAGGATCCACCATTCACAATAGGTGATATCACAGCTTATCTACTCCCTCCTGACCTCTGCACAGGTCCCAGAGCATGCCTAGAAAACTCTCCCATAGAAGTCAGTGAGGTCCCCTCCAGTCCATTGTGTCTGTGGCCCCTGGTGGCTGCTGTAAAGCAATTCTCTAAATGCTGTTTAGAACAGCTCAGGCAAGTTGTCAACCCCCATAGCTGCAATCAGAAAATAAAAACAAATTAGTAAAAAACTATATATGTTGCTATGCTGCGGCACTCGCTGGTGTTCTGGTAAGCGCAGCGGCCTCCCAGGCACTTTGTTTACCCAGCACAGCGCCGTACATCGTATAGCGGATGTGCTTGGTATTGCAGCTTAGCCCCATTGACCTAAAAGGGGTTAAGCCGCAACTAGGCCATGTGACCAATGTACTGTGACGTCACATGACCTAAGAAGGGGCCATGGCGCTAACGGAGCGGGAAGCCTCTTCTAACAGCTGTTCGGTGGGGACCCGTGCCGATCTGATATTGATTACCTATCCTGAGGATAGGTCATCAGTATTAATTCCCGGATAACCCCTTTAAGACTCTATGTTTATGGCATTTTCTGGAGCCGAGCTATTTTCATATCATTCTCAGGGTTCATTGCCTGAAGACTACTTACCTTCCTCCTGGTTCTCCCTAAGGTGAATCAGTATACCAAGATGACTCTTTATTTCGGGTAATTTGTGGTGCCGGAGACATTTACATTTTGTGTTTTTTTTCTTCGACAGAAGCGCAATGTATTCTTGTGGTGACTGCTGAGCGTCCGCTAATGCTGGAAAGTGGCAGCCCAGAGACAGCAGATTTATGGTATTTGCTCTGTGAATTTGTGGTTGCGAGACAAGCTAAACAGGCAGTAACTTATTCTGTCCTTTAGTCTGTCGTAGAGATTTCTCAGGCAATGCTAAAGCGGTTTTCTTTAAGACTTTTATAGCGAAAACGTGACAGCAAAAGGAAGAGAACATGGTTCCTGTGGAAATGTCACATAAAAACAACAAGAATATATAAAATATAAAATATATAAACTCCTTGAATTTTAGATGCCCATGTAAGCCATGAAGATTAGTATCAGAGTAATTGTCCATTTGTATTGAGGTCACCTTGCTGTGGTGGATGGGTCCAGATATTTTTTGACCAAAATATATTTGCTACACAGCCCATATTTGATTTTATATTAGATGTAGTATTAGTTGTTGTTTTTTTTTACATAGGTTAAATACTGTATGTTTATATAATGCTGCTGCGCCATGCCTTATTTCCCCTTTAAAGGGGTTGTCCGGGCAACCCCTTTAATTATGACTATGTGCACCTATGTATTCGTGTTACCCTGCAGGATGCGCTGACCAATTCTGTTTCTGTTACACGTGAGATGAGGCTTACTATCACTGAAAGGGGTTTACTTACCAGACATACAATGATGGGATAGGCAATCAATTTCTTATAGGTGGGGGTACAACTGGGAAGAAATGAAGCTAAGGGGCACTGTGTTAAAGGGGTTTATGGGATTAGAAAAAAGTGTGTGCCCTCTTTCCAGAATAGCTCTCCTCTAGAAAAACAAACAGTTTTTCTAGTGCCACCTACTGGCGGTAGCTACCCTATTAGTCAACATCTGACCCTTTTAACGAACCTAAGGATATGAGCCAAGCTAAAGACTTTGCCATACTGACAAGGGGCAAGAATGCCGAAACAGCTGTCTACAGAAGGGTTCCTGGTTTGGTGTAATCACATTTCAAGGCATGTTAAAGGGTCGGACATTGACTTTAGAGAATAGCTACCTATCTTTCTGGAGGACAGCTATTTTACATACCTTTTCCAGGGAGGATTGCCTGTAAGACTCCCTACACTGGCTAGTAGTCTCCTCAAGGAGAAACAATACCCCAGAGAGCAGTTTTTCAGTAAAAGTGCCACTCCTTGCCCATGGGCCTATAATTGATGTTGTAGCTCAGCCAAGGGGCCAAGCTGATATAGTAGATACAGCCCATGGGAGAGCGGTACTGCTTTATAATCTTCCCTTTTTACGTACATACATGTCAGTATATTACCGCATGTCCATATACGTGTATTTAGATTGTGGGCTTCCAGACACAGGAGGCAAAATTCAATGCTGTACGTTTATCCCATTCAGCATTGTGATTTGTAACGATCCGGTGCCATCAAAAGCTGGGGACTCTATTTATAAAGGAAATGCCGTCCCAAATTTCAGTTTGCCAGGGTCTATTGTATACTGTTTGACTAGGGACAACCCAAGGTGCTCCTCCAAGTTTGGTTCACATAAGTTTCTAAGAGCCTGTTTAGACTGTAACCAAAATGCTGTGTGCCCTCACTGAAAGACATCTGCTGCCAGATGTAACCACCAAGCTCTGTGCCTTTAATAGACTTCGTAATCACCAAGCATTGTACTTATTGTGGCTGCAACCATCAAGCATTGTGCCAAAATGCTGTAATTGACAATACCATGTTTTTTTTGTTGTTTTTTTTTACTGAAAAATGTATCTTATTTACATTTGGATCTGTAAAGCATTGTGTCTCTTGTTGGACTAAAGTTTAATACAAGTTCACTGCCCCAAATCTCCTGGCCTAGGCAATTTCCATTTATACAAGTATCTACATCAATTCTCTCCCACCAGTAGGGTTGTTACTGATGCAGCCATGAGGAAGCATGGGCCTCAAGTATATTCCAAAGGTATTTTCATATAGAGGACACTGTATTACAAGGTGGCAACCCTCTTTAAAGCTGAGGGGCAAACCAGTGAGATAAGTAATGGCGATCCTCTTAGTTGTCACTCAGTTTCGTAGAAGAATATATATGTGTATCTAGAAAGCCGCTTTTAACAGCTTGCCAAAAGTTGACTACGCAAGAACATGTCTAAGGACATCAGCCAAACCAGAAACCTATCTGTAGGCAGCTGTTTCAAGGTCTTTGCTCCTCATCAGTACAGGGCAGGGCATGGTTGGCTGGCTAAGAAGCCTTTGATGTACTGATATTGGTTTGGATGATATCCTTAGTTGAGTTTCAAAGCTCGTTAAATAGTTGGACATTTAGGGCGGGTTCGCATTGGCGTTACGGAATTCCTTTATAGGTTCTGTTATAACAGAGTTATAACCGAATTTTAGGACGGAATGCAAAACGGAAGCCTTTAAGAGGCATTCCGTTTTCCTCTGTCCTAATACAAATCTATGGGGACACATAACGGTTCCGTTTGGTTCCGTTATACATGGAGAAAAAAAAATTGTGACAACGGAACCGTTATGTGTCCCCCATAGACTTGTATTAGGACGGAGCAAAACGGAATGCGTCTTAAATCTATAATAACTTTTTTCCCAGGGATTATTGCTTGTACGACCTCCTAGCCAGCTAGTAGTCTCCATAAAGAGAAACAATACCCCCAAGGGCTTTTTGTTTCCAGAGGAAGCACCATACTTGTCCGTGGACCTGTGATAGATATTAGAGCTCAGCCCAATTCACTTGAAAGTTGCTAATCTGCAATACCAGATAGAGCCATATAGGAAAAAGTGGCGCTGTTTTGCAATCTTCCCCAGCATTTTTATGTATCTGATTGTGAATATATTACTGCACCTTCCTGTAGATGTGTGTGACTATACATCTATGATACGTAGATGAATAGAACTTGAGACAACTCAAAAACTAAATTTATTGATCAGAAGACCAGGGAGCGGTGAGTGCAGGAAGAGAGAATTGGATCTCACTAGTGACATCTTCTTCCGGAGCAGGAGAAGTAAATTCATTTGTTTTATGTCTGATCTAAGGTCTGATGAAGACCGGAGGTCTGATTTAAGGTCTGATGTACAATGAGGGTCTGATTTGTGGGTCTGATCTGAGGTCTGATGAGGATTGGATATCTGATTTAAGGCCTGATGTAGAATGGGGGTCTGATCTGAGGTCTTATGTAGAATGGGGGTCTGATCTGAGATCTGATGTAGAATGTGGGTCTGATCTGAGGTGTGATGTAGAATAGGGCTCTGATCTGAGGTCTGATGTAGAATGGGGGTCTGATCTGAGGTCTGATGTAGAATAGGGCTCTGATCTGAGTTCTGATGTAGAATAGGGCTCTGATCTGAGGTCTGATGTAGAATGGGGGTCTGATCTGAGATCTGATGTAGAATGGGGTCTGATCTGAGGTCTGATGTAGAATAGGCTCTGATCTGAGGTCTGATGTAGAATGGGGCTCTGATCTGAGGTCTGATGTAGAATGGGGGTCTGATCTGAGGTCTAATGTAGAATGGGGGTCTGATCTGAGTTCTGATGTAGAATGGGGGTCTGATCTGAGGTCTGATGTAGAATGGGGGTCTGATCTGAGGTTTGATGTAGAATGGGGGTCTGATCTGAGGTCTAATGTAGAATGGGGGTATGATCTGAGGTCTGATGTAGAATGGGGGTCTGATCTGAGGTGTGATGTAGAATAGGGCTCTGATCTGAGGTCTGATGTAGAATGGGGGTCTGATCTGAGGTCTGATGTAGAATGGGGGTCTGATCTGAGGTGTGATGTAGAATAGGGCTCTGATCTGAGGTCTGATGTAGAATGGGGGTCTGATCTGAGGTCGGATGTAGAATGGGGGTCTGATCTGAGGTCGGATGTAGAATGGGGGTCTGATCTGAGGTTTGATGTAGAATGGGGGTCTGATCTGAGGTCGGATGTAGAATGGGGGTCTGATCTGAGGTCT
This sequence comes from Bufo gargarizans, assembly GCF_014858855.1. Taxonomy (NCBI): domain Eukaryota; kingdom Metazoa; phylum Chordata; class Amphibia; order Anura; family Bufonidae; genus Bufo; species Bufo gargarizans. Next base: position 25,700,351 of record NC_058082.1, read on the forward strand.
AATGTAGAATGGGGGTCTGATCTGAGGTCTGATGTAGAATGTGGGTCTGATCTGAGGTCTGATGTAGAATAGGGCTCTGATCTGAGGTCTGATGTAGAATGGGGGTCTGATCTGAGGTCGGATGTAGAATGGGGGTCTGATCTGAGGTCTGATGTAGAATGGGGGTCTGATCTGAGGTCTGCTGAAATCTATATTTTTTTATACTTTGCTCCTCTAAATCCTAGGTGCATGTCATGGAGTAAATATACGGTATATACCTATGGTTTGAAGTATGGTTACATCTTGTGATGAGTGACACTCTCTAAATACAATTTCCTCAATTAATGTAGATATGGTTTAATAGGGACTTAAATAACGTAAAATACATGGTGCGACCTAATAAAGAACAGTCCATCCAAAATACACCAGTGTCAGCATGGGTCTAATCCGCCATCATGTACGATCCTGAATTATGACAATTATTTCACAACATGCTGTTTATGAACGCGTGTCACGTCACTGGCTCCGGGCAGAACATGTTATTACACACACAGGCTTATAATGCACTTCAACTCAATGCGAAGTATTAGTGGCATCAAAGAGATGGGAACACGTATGTTGGAATTCATGTGGCTTTAATGTAGTCATAACATCTCTTAATGACTTCTTTATACCCCTCCCCAAACGAAAAGCAATCTGTTAATAGCCCTTAGGTCGATGGGAGCCATGAACCTGATTGTTCTATCACATTAATGGCTGCGGTGTAAATAGTATTTAAAGCCTAACTCCGCTTGTAAAATGCAATTGCACTATTAGACTAGTTATGGGATACCTGGATTCATGCCGTCAAGTTTCTTCTAGTTAGATGTTCCCTTGACTTTTATCCGATGACCCCAATTTGTCAATCACTGGCACATTTTCCTGTAGTGGTGACTGACCAGTCTATAAGATATGTTCATCTCCTGGTAGAATGCCCCAAAAACGTATAATAGTGCAAAATACCACATAAATCTGAGCAAGCAGTAACCTGGATAGTGACACATATAATTTTTTTACTAATCTGTTTTTATTTAATGATTGCAGATTTTTTATTCTTTTTCCTAAACTTAACTATGTGGGCAGCCATCTTGTTAAAAGTATTTAGAGATATTCTTTACAGAAGACACATGGGCCATAGACACAATGGACAGGAGATGACACCATTGACTTCTATGGGAGAGTTTTCTGGGCATGCTCTGTGACCTGTGCAGAGGTCAGGAGGGAGTAGATAAGCTGTGATATCACCTATTGTGAATGGTGGATCCTGTGTTATCTGTATCTATCTATTTATCTATCATCCATCCAGGGTCGTAGCTAAAGACTCATGGGCACTGGTGCAACAACTCACCTTTGGCCCCTCTTCCCTCAGTGCTTTGTAAGGGGCAGGGGTGCACTTAGCTTTTCTGTTGCCCGAAGCAGAAATTGTAACCCCTTCCCTCAAGCCCTACTGTTAAAAGCATACTTGGGGCAGTCGCAGCAGATCGCGGACCCATTCACTTTAATGGGTCTGCGATCCAGCCATTCCGCAAAAAGATAGGACATGTTCTATCTTTTTGCGGAACGCAAGTACGGGATAAAACCTCACGGAAGCACTCCGTAGTGCTCCAGTAGGGTTCCGTTCCGTGCTTCCGTTCCGCACCTCCGGATTTGCGGACCCATTAAAGTGAATGGGTCCGTATCCGTGATGCGGAATGCACACGGAACGGTGCCCGTGTGTTGCGGATCCGCAAATGCGGTCCGCAATACGGCAACGGGAAGCACACTTTCGTGTGCAGGAGGCTTTACAGACAAAGATAGGACTGTTCTTTTAGAGGCCAGCTGTTCTGTTCTGCATAATGTGGAATGCACACACCCGGTAGCCATGTTTTGCGGATCTGCAATTTGCGGCCAGCAAAACATCCAATGGTCGTGTTCATGAGCCCTTGATAACAGTGATAACAGAAATATTAAAGATGAAGTATGATGGCAGACACTCACAGCACAATGCACCTACATACATGTTGCAGAATTTACACACATATGGATATCCTGCACTTAAAGGGAACCTGTCACCTGGATTTTGGGTATAGAGCTGAGGACATGGGTTGCTAGATGGCCGCTAGCACATCCGCAATACCCAGTCCCCATAGCTCTGTGTGCTTTTATTGTGTAAAAAACCTATTTGATACATATGCAAATTAACCTGAGATGAGTCCTGTCCCTGACTCATCCCACGTACAGGACTCATCTCAGGTTAATTTGCATATGTATCAAATCGGGTTTTTTTTACACAATAAAAGCACACAGAGCTATGGGGACTGGATATTGCGGATGTGCTAGCGGCCATCTAGCAACCCATGTCCTCAGCTCTATACACAAAATCCCGGTGACAGGTTCCCTTTTATGTCAGTTAGAAACAAGACACATGCATCACTCATTGGACAGATGTGGGACACAAGACACTTGTACGTGGCTCACATGCCACTGATACATACGTCACATGCTGCGCATACACCACTGATACATAGATCATATATAGCACACACCAATCAAACATAGGAAACAAGCAATGCACACACCAAGACATGTATGCCTAACCCTATTACGTGTAGCACACTTAAAGGGGTTAGGCTACTTTCACACTAGCGTTTCTCTTTTCCGGCACTGAGTTCCGTCACAGGGGCTCAATACCGGAAAAGAACTGATCAGTTTTATCCCCATGCATTCTGAATGGAGAGCAATCTGTTCAGGATGCATCAGGATGTCTTCAGTTCAGTCCCTCTTACGTTTTTTAGCCGGAGAAAATATCGCAGCACTTTTCTCTCCGGCCAAAAATCCTGAACACTTGCTGGAATGCCGGATCCAGCGTTAATTTCCATTGAAATATATTAGTTCCAGATCCGTCATTAAGTGTTCCAGAAAAACGGATCCGGTTTTCAGGTCCGCATCCGGATCTGTCTGACAAATGCCATCTGTTTGCGGCATCCTCTGCCGCAAGTGTGAAAGTAACCTTAAAGGGGTTCGGCAGTTTGTTTAAACTGATGATCTATCCTCTGGATAGAACATCAGCATCTGATCGGCAGGGGTCCGACACCCGGGACCCCCGCCGATCAGCTGTTTGAGAAGGCAGCGGCGCTCCAGCAGCGCCGCGGCCTTCTCACTGTTTACCGCTGGCCGAGTGACGTCATGACTTGTATCAACTGGCCTGGGCGCGGCTAAGCTCCATTTAAGTGAACGGAGCTTAGCTGCGCCCAGGCCAGTGATACTAGTCATGACGTCACTAGGCCTGCGGTGAACAGTGAGAAGGCTGCGCCGCGGCGCTGCTGGAGCGCCGCTACCTTCTCAAACAGCTGATCGGCGGGGGTCCCGGGTGACATGTGAATGAGGCTTATCTGGGGTTAAGGCTACATTCACATGACCGTATGTGTTTTGCGGTCCGCAAATTGCGGATCCGCCAATAAAAACGGATGACGTTACTTATGGCATCCGTTTTTTTGTGGATGCATTGTAACAATAGCCTATCCTTGTCCACAAAATGGACAAGAATAGGACATGTTCTATTTTTTTGCGGGGCTACGGAACGGATATACAGATGCGGATAGCACACGTGCTGTCCGCATTTTTTGCTGACCCATTAAAATGAATGGGTCTGCATCTTATCCGCCCAAAAAATAGAACGGACCCGGAAACAAAAAATGTTTGTGTGAATGTAGCCTTAGGTTACATGCACACGACCGTGTGCCCCCCGTGCCCGTGTATTGCGGCCCTCATACAGTGTGCCCGCAATACACGGGCACCGGCTGTGTGCATTCTGCATCACAGATCGCAGACCCATTCCCTCGAATGGGTCTGCAATTACGGAGATGCGAAACGGAGGCACGGATCGGAACCCCACGGAAGCACTACACAGTGCTGCCGTGGTGTTTCTGCCCATGCCTTCGCACCGCAGAAAATTAGCGCATGCACTACTTTTTTGCTGTGTGGACCGTCGGATGCGGATCGCGGACCCCATTCAAGTATGGGTCCACGATCTGCATGTGGCTGCCCCATGGTCTGTTCCCGTGCATTGAGGACCGCAATTTGCGGTCCGCAGCACGGGCACGGAGCCCTAACGTTCGGGTGCATGTAGCCTAATACTGTAGGTCGGTTCCAGTTACTTGACAAATTAACAATTAAAAAAATTTAATGTTAAAATGACCCCCAAAGGTTTTGTATGACCTTATGGACGAGCACAAAGTGTAAAAGAAAAAAAAACACCACAAAAAACTAAGATTGTCACCACTGGCCCACACCGCAGCTTCTAGCCCCAGCCCTGTCCAAACTATGTATCAAAACTACTGTAATAAAAAGGGGACATGGCTTAAAAGTGAATTTTACTTGCTCTGTTTGTGCTATTAAAAAATAAAGTTAAAAAATTTTGAAAAACAAATAGGGGTCATTTATTATACTGAAATATGCCTAAATTAGGCATATTTTAGGCGCAGATATCGCCCCTATCTGTGACTTTGTCCCGCTCACGCCAGGTCTTAAAATTGTGGGTTTGGCGTGGGTGGGGAAGGGCCGGGAGGCTTATCTCAATCATCATTTTCTATGCCTGTTTCTCGGAAGCTGTCTTATATTTAGAACTGGCGCTGGATGCGCCAAAGGTATGGAGAGGCCGGCGCCTCTTCATAGCGTCGGCGGATCTTCTGCCAGCGCAGGGGCTTTATTAAGACCGGCGTCTAAAACTCCAGTCTTAATAAATGTGCCCCATAATTTTTTTTATTACATCTTCCTGGGTATGAGAACTAAAAGCCAAAAATATGATAATAAAAGTGGCATAAAAATAAAGTTCCATGAATCACCAAAAAAAGACATAAAAATGATTTATTTATTTTTTAATAAACAAAGAAAAGTTACAGCATTTGAAGTCGCATATCTCTGATTAAAAAAAGGTTTACGTGTCAAATGGTCCAGTCTTCAATTGGTTAACAATAAAACAATAGGAATTCAAAAATACTTTGCATCCCTGACGTATGTCATTTGTGGTGCACCCTGTGATCTGGATTAGGGCGTAAATCATTTTTCAAACCACTGACGAATGATCAAGGATCTGACGGACATTTCTACATTTATGATCCTCTCTGCAGACAAGGAGTCGCCTCCTGACCGGGCAGGGAGTGTTATAACACAAGGATTGCATGATTTGCGTACTTGGCTGTAATAACTATTATAACTGTCGTTACGAGCGACATTTACTAATCATGATCAATCATGTGAGGACTTAAAAGAAAAGCCTAATGCTGATCCTGGCTTCATGGCTAATACTGGGTGGCGCTCCGGTGCAACTTTAGGGGTTTTCAGGGACAAACATTGATTGGCGGGGGTCAGACTCCAGACACTCTCACCAATACAGCCTTTTTCTTTAGTATACCAAGCACAGCGCTGTACATTTCATAGTGGTTGTGTTTGGTATTGCAGCTTAATCCCATTCACTTGAATAGGACTGAGCTACACAAAGACCGAGGAACCATGGGTCCTTCAAACAACTGGTCTTCTGAGGTGCTGAGAGCCCGACCACAATCTTGGGGATAGGTGATTAATATTTAAATACCATAAAGCCCTTTTAAGGGACTGCCCCATGAATATAAGTTATGGCATACCAGTAGGATATTGACGGGGTTTGATCTCTGGGACCATCAATCACCAAAATGTTTTTTTTTTTGTTTTGTTTTTTCATCAAAACTACCCACACTGCATTTTTGGTGATATCTAGAGGCTCCAAAAAATCTTGTACAGGGTACCGATACCTATTTTAGCCGGACATAAGTATTACCAGTAAGAGGCTGGAGACGGTATTTGGTCTGTACCGATTTCCTTACTTGACTGTAATTTTCTGGAGGTAGGAGATACCTTCTTGTTGCTCATGGCTCTATCTCAGGCAGTGTAGCAGCTAGGAACCTAGACCAGGATCGCATTGCTAACCATAGCATAGCCTGGGAGTGTTGCAACCGGAGACCTGCATATCTGACTCCTGCCCTGGTTTCGCAGGGTATGTTCACATGGCAAAATATGTGGCACAGAATCAGTAGCAGACCAGTAGCTGAAAGCAGGTTGTTTTTGATGATAGATTTGTGATTTGGTGGAGGCTTTAGGGAAGTTTTTACAAGATTATTAGAAGGGTATTTGATGGAGGTTTCTCTTCTTCTCCATTGACTTCTATGACATCCACAATCAAATCTGTTTCCAAGAAGTAACACATCACTTCTAAAGCATTTTTCAAATCAGCTACTGAAAAAAACTACTATTTTTACACTGTGTGCACAAGGTGAAGCTTTTAACATTAAAGTCAATGGGGGAACTGTTTGTGGAATTTTGAATGCGTATTTAACAGTGGAAAATGGGTGTTTTAGCAGTGCTGCTACCCATTGAGATATACAGGAGGCAGAAAAGATACGGCTGCCGGCGGGCTTTCAAAGGAATTTAGGCGTGGCTGTCTGCTCCAAAATTCAGCTGTAAAAGCGGTCGTATGAGAGCTCCCTAAAAGGTCTATCTTTGGTTGTATGGCAGATAGAAATTTGCCTATATTAACAGTAGGAACATTATATAACTGTTTTAAATACCTATTTTGGCCTCTCTGCTTCCATAAAACACAGCTCTTAGTGGAGTGAATGTCTGTTCAGCTTCTCTCCTCTGGTGTAATGATTCTAGCAGCTCCTGCTTTGGGAATTTCCCACACATGCTGTGTGTGAGGCTGGCTGTGATTGGTCAAAACTCATCGGGATTAGAGTAAATACACCAGTCAGTATATCGTCTCCATTGTACTGAAGGATAGTAGTGCATCAATTGTGTAGAAAAATAAACCTACTATGCCCTTAACTGTGATAATTAGGTATGGGAATTCAGATGTAGCACCAGGATTGTTGCACTTGCTTGTTTATTTTTCTACACAATTGATGTACTACTATCATTCAGTACAATGGAGACAATACACTGACTTGTGTATTTAGTCTAATCGAGACGACCCTGAAAAGTCACATGAGCCTAAATAATATGATTCTATTATATAAATCTAGCAATGTGGCATATAAGCCTGTTTAGTTATTATTTATATGACATAAATGTATACCTCTTGTTACTAGACTTTTGGTTACAGTTGGGTGAAACTTGATGTCATTCTAATATTTTGTATTTTTTGTATTATTTCACAGTGTTTGATAAAGGTCATTTTAGACAGAAACGTCACTTGATTGTGAAGTTGCCTTATGAATAAAACTTCTACTCTGCATATACAGTCCTGATCAAAAGTTTAAGACCAATGGAAAAATGGCAAAAAAATCATATTTAGCATGGCTGGATCTTAACAAGGTTCCAAGTAGAGCTTCAACATCCAACAAGAAGAAATGGGAGTGAGACAAAACATTTTTTGAGCATTCAATTTAATGAAAACAACGAATAAACTGAAACAGGCTGTTTTTCAGCTGAACAAAAGTTTAGGACCACACCTCCCAAAAAAAACTAACCCCCCCCTTCCAAAACAGAAATCCAACTTCCAAACATGAACTCAGTAATGAGTAGCTCCGCCGTTATTGTTTATCACTTCCAAAATTCATTTCGGCATGCTTGATGCAAGCGTTTCCATGAGGTGAGTGGGAACATTTCTCCAAGTGGTGAAGACGGCCGCACGAAGGCCATCTACTGTCTTGAACTGTTGTCCGTTTTTGTAAACTTCCCTTGCCATCCATCCCCAAGGGTTCTCAATTGGATTTAGACGAGGGGAACACGCAGGATGGGCCAAAAGAGTGATGTTTTTCTCCTGGAAGAAGTCCCTTGTCCTGCGGGCATTGTGTACTGTAGCGTTGTCCTGTTGAAAAACCCAGTCGTTACCACACAGACGACGGTCCTCAGTCATGAGGAATGCTCTCTGCAACATCTGGACATAGCCAGCGGCCGTTTGACGCCCCTGCATTTCCTGAAGCTCCATTGTTCCACTGAACTAAAAAGCACCCAGACCATTATGGCGCCCCTCCACTGTGGCTCGTAGAAAAAATCTCAGATGGGATCTGCTTGTCATGCCAGTAACGTTGGAAACCATCAGGACCATCAAGGTTAAATTTTTTCTCATCAGAGAAGAAAACTTTCTTCCACCTTTGAATGTCCCATGTTTGGTGCTCTCTTGCAAAGTCCAAACGAGCAGTTCTGTGGCGTTCAAGGAGACGAGGTCTTTGAAGAGGTTTTTTGTTTTTGAAGCCCTTCAGTCTCAGATGCCGTCTGATGGTTATGGGGCTGCAGTCAGCACCAGTAAGGGCCTTAATTTGGGTCGAGGATCGTCCAGAGCCTTGACAGACAGCCAATTGGATCCTCCGGCTCAGTGCTGATGAATTTTTTTTGGGTCTTCCACTTGACTTTTTTGTTCCATAACCCTCAGGATCATTTAAGAAATTTCAAATGACTGTCTTACTGCGTCCCACCTCAGCAGTCAGGAACAGACCAAAGGTCAGGGCAAGCAGGGTTCATGCAAAAAGTCCAAGTTAAGGGTGCGCCGTTCACAGTTCTGAACTGAGATCAGGCAAGGGTTAGGCAGGCAGCAAAGGGTCAATACCAGAAGTTGCAAAGAAGACAGGCAAAAGAACAAACAACACATCTTTGCAGTAAACTAGCTAACTAGAACCTATTGCTCAGGCACCTTCCCACAGGGGAAGGTGCGTAAAGTACTAGTAACCAGCTATTGGCAGAAGAAGATTAGTGTGCACCCTTTGAGAGCCAGAGAGAGGTAGTGCACACACCCTACAGGCAGAGAACGGCATTGTCTTCAAGAAGCAGGCCTCAGCCTGCGAGGAATGAGCATTGTTACTCTGGCAGCTGGGACTGCTGGGCAGGGAGAGGGTTAATGCCGGCAGGACTGGAATAATGGAACCCTGAAAATACAGAGCAGGAGGAAAAAGGTCATGACCGTGACCACCAGCAGGAGAGGATCAGCATAACAATGCAATGACAAGCTGCCACTATAGGGACTTCAGTGCAGAGGGATATTTACAGCTTCCATTAAAATCAATGGTAACTGTATACATTTCAATGCACTGAGCTCCCCCTAGTGGTGGCTGCAGATGGGCAGTTTTATAATATAATGTGTGAAGGGAAGCAGGAGACTTATTTGGTCTAAATACATTGAGAGATATGGTGTTCAGAATGAGTGAGAAATATGGTGCTCAGAATGGTGCTTTTTCCCACATAGAAGTTGGAAAAATTGGGTGGAGGTGGAGGGTGACTTTTTCCTCAATTTTTTTTTATTATTCAAAATTTTTTCCATTTAAAAAAAATATGTAAAATGATCAGAAATCTGGGAAACCGTGTGGAGCTGGGGGATCCATATGAATGTTTGCTATGTGGCCCTATGAGACCTATGCCCGTCCCTGCTGTCACCATAAACGATTGTTTTCAATTAGTTTTGCAGAACAAACCAGTATGCCAAACTAGGGCAAACTAGGCTCCTGCCTAGGGCTGCACAGTTTAGAAGCAGCATTGAAATAGGTGTAGGGTATTTTTCCTGGCTTTTTGGTTATTTTCTTCTCATTAAGAGCTAATTCATTACACATCTTCACACATGAGGCCTCTGCAGGAAAAAAATACATTAAAAACATGCTGAAAAACGAAAGTATGATCAAACCATTGTGTCAAATAACATGCTGTGTTAAGACAGTCCCCCCAAAACCACACCCTTTTTTTACCCGTGTAAATTTGGATAGTGTTTTTTGGTGGGAAGGGTGGCAACCCCATAGGGTTTGCAGTGGGGCTCAGCTCAGGAGCTTCCAGTGACGCCTCTGATGGCCATCTTCTGGCTGCACAGGTCGTCATGTATGAGGCCCTCTAGGCTTTATAATGACTGCAGTGTATTATTCCCATTATATATCACTAAACAGGTTTGTTATCGCCTGTGTCACCTGATGGACGTCTCATTATACGTGTGGTTTATGTGCAATAATTACTGTTCCTGTTGACACAGAATTGTTTTCAATGGTGTGACCCTGGATTGAAGTCAGGATTTAACGTGTATGTCTCGCTTTGTAGAACACCTTGGGAGGACAGTTTAGCTACTGTTTTCTTACTGGGTGCCTCATACTTTTCTTTAGTTCATGAGTCAAATTACCCCTGGAGATCCGCTGAAAACAGAAATATGGTACTACATGGTGTCAATTCTCCTGATTGGAGATCATGTACTACTTGGTTGTGCCGAGTCCTCCAGAACAGGAGGTGCCCTTTGCAAAGGCTATGCTATCTTTCCTGGCTGATACAGCGGGCTACCTCGATGTCTAAATATTAATAAGACATATGGGGAGGGGTGATCAAAATAGGGTAACCCCTTTAATAAGGCTCATCAATTAACCCCTTAGGGACCGGGCTCATTTTCCCCTTAAGGCCCCCTGCACACGAAGGTGTGTGACCTGTGCTGCGGCCCGCAAATTGCGGGCCTCAATGCACGATCGCCGGCGGTAGGTCAGCCGCATCGGATCGCGGACCCATTCACTTGAATGGGTCCGTGATCCGGCCATTCCGCAAAAAGATAGGACATGTTCTATCTTTTTGCGGAACGGAGGTACGGGACAAAACCCCACGGGAGCACTCCGTAGTGCTTCCGTAGGGTTCCGGTCCGTGCTTCCGTTCCGCATCATTCCGCATCTCCGGATTTGCGGACCCATTCAAGTGAATGGGTCCGCATCCGTGATGCGGAATGCCCACGGAACGGCACCCGTGTATTGCAGATCCGCAAATGCGGTCCGCAATACGGCAACGGGGTGCACACGTTCGTGTGCAGGGGGCCTAAGGACCAGGCCATTTTTTGCAAATCTGACCAGTGTCACTTTATGTGTGAATAATTTTAAAACGCTTTTACTTATCCAGGCCATTCTGAGATTGTTTTTCGTCATATATTTTACTTCATGACCCTGGCAGAATGGAGTAAAAAAATTATAATTTTATTTATAAAAAAATACCAAATTTACCCAAAATTTGGAAAAATTTGCAAAATTCCAAGTTTCAATTTCTCGACTTCTATAATACATAGTAATACCTCCAAAAATAGTTATTACTTTACATTTCCCATATGTCTACTTCATGTTAGGATCATTTTTGGTTGCTCTATATTACATTTTTGTGAGGCAAGGTTACCAAAAATAGAAATTCTGAAATTTCATCTCCATTTGCCATAAACTGTTGAGGAACACCTAAAGGATTAATAAAGTTGGTAAAATCAGTTTTGAATACCTTGAGGGGTGTAGTTTCTTATATAGGGTCACTTTTTTGGAGTTTCTACTCTAGGGGTGCATCAGGGGTTCTTCAAATGGGACATGGTGCCAAAAAAAAAGGCCATCAAAATCTGCCTTCCAGAAACCATACGGCGTTCCTTTCCTTCTGCGCCCTGCCGTTTGGTCATACAGCAGTTTATGACCACATATGGGGTGTTTCTTTAAACTGAAGAATCAGGGTAATAAATATTAAGTTTTGTTTGGCTGTTAACCCTTGCTTTGTTACTGAAAAAAAAATGATTAAAATGGAATATTTGCCCAAAAAAAAGCTGTTTTAGCACCGTTTTTATTTTTTTATTTTTTACCGTGTTCATCTGAGGGGTTAGGTCATAGGGTATTTTTATAGAGCAGATTCTTACGGACGCGGCGATACCTAATATGTCTACTTTTTTTATTTATTTTAGTTTTACAAAATAATATTTTTGAAAATTTTTTGTTTTTGTGTCTCAAGTCTAAGAACCATAGTTTTTTGGGGGGGAAGGGGATTATAAATTTAGTACTCCATGGAAGTGTGGTACTCCCTGAAGCAACCAATAATGCAGAGGCCCAGATGATCGGGGCAAGTGTCACACTGAGTGGTGGTGTCCTTCCGTATCCCCCTCCTGTGACACATTCTGCACCTTTTTTGAGTCCGTCCCTTCTTTTCAGTATGGGGGACCACACCTGGAAAGTTTTGGCCAGGGACGATCCAGGCGCCTCCAGTTCCCGAGGTACTCCGGCCTGCTCTTTCCCGGTCAGAAAAGATCAGGGCCTTGAGGACTGCCTCATAGAACTGGAGGAATTTCCCTGTGTTGCCAGCGCTCTGGGACAGCACAAAAGTTGTACAAGGCAACCTGCACCAAGTAGACCGCAACTTTTTTGTAACATGCCCGGGTTTTGCGCATGGCATTATATGGCAAATATTATATTAAAGAGGTCAACTCCTCCCATATACCGATTGTAGTCGACGATACAATCAGGCTTGAGGACTGTTGCCGCGGTACCTCGCACAGAGACAGGGGTGATGCAGTTACCGTGAATTGTGGACAGCATAAGGACATCCCTCTTGTCCTTATATCTGACCAGCAACAGGTTTCCACTGGTAAGGGCACGGGTCTCACCCCTGGGAATAGGTACCTGGAGGGGGTGGGTAGGGAGGCCGCGTTGATTTTTCCGCACAGTCCCACAAGCGGACGTGGATCTGGCGGCGAGGGACTGGAGCAAGGGGAGACTAGTATAAAAGTTATCCACATACAGGTGGTAACCCTTATCTAGCAGTGGGTGCATAAGGTCTCACACAAGTTTCCCGCTAACACCCAGAGTGGGGGGATATTCTGGGGGTTGAATACGGGAATCTCGCCCCTTGTACACACAAAACTTGTAAGTGTACCCTGAGGTACTCTCACAAAGTTTGTACAGCTTCACGCCATACCTCGCCCGCTTAGAGGAAACATACTGGCGGAAAATGAGTCTCCCCTTGAAAGCAATGAGAGACTCATCAACCGCGACCTCCCTTCCAGGTACATCGGCCTCCAAAAATCTGGCCCCAAAGTGATCGATGACCGGCCTGATTTTGTATAGGCGGTCATAGGCAGGATCACCTTGGGGGGGAACATGCTGCATTATCTGCATAATGCAGGCATTTCCGGATTGGCCTCAAATCGGGAACGTGTCATGGCCGTACAGTAGAGTGGGGTCTGGTAGAGGACGTCCCCACTCCAGTAATGCCCGACACAGTTTTTTTTACTAGGCCCATGTGCAGCACGAGGCCCCAAAACGTCCTCATCTCGGCTGCACTGACCGGAGTCCAGCCACCGGCCCTAGCCAAAAAGGAGCCCGGGTGTTAAGCAATGAACTGTTGGGCGTACAGGTTTGTTTGCTCCACCATCAGATTCACAAAGTGGTCACTGAAAAAAAGACTAAAATAATCATATTCAGTGAGGCCCATTGTGTGAATCTGGATTCCTGGTTGGCTTACAAAATCAGGAATCACAAGCTTAAAATGCTCTGAATTGACCTGCGGTTTGCAGCGATCGCCGATACGGGGAAAGGGGGGGGGTCACAGGACCCCCCCGCGCATTGTCCCAGGGTGCCTGCTGATTGATTTCAGCAGGCACCCAGTTCCGATCACCGCCCGCTGCGCAGCTGTGATCGGAACTACACATGACGTACCGGTACGTAATGTGTCCTTAAGTACCGGGACATCATGACGTAGCGGTACATCATGTGTCCCCAACAGGTTAAAGGAACCTCACACTTCAATCTACATAAAACTTAAAGTTCTACAACATGATTGTATTGTAATTGTAATTCTAATGCTTAAGGCTACAGATCATGAATTCTGTGAAGTTAAGTGTCCAAATACCCTGCATGCAGTAACTAACTACCTCGATGACGTCATCAGTGATAGCTAGTCCTTCCTATATAGGGCTCATGCACACAGCCTTTGCTGTTTTTGAGGTTCACAAACTGCCAGAATGGAACGTCCTGGCATCTATAGAACTGTCATATCCTTGTCCGTAAAATGAACAAGAATAAGACATGTTATATTTTTTTTTGCAGATGCTGACAGCATACGGGTGTGCTTTCGCCATCTTTTGAGGCCCTATTAAAGTGAAATGAGCCCTTTTTTATAGGCCCGTTAGACAGGTGTGCACAGCCGTTAATAACGGGTACAATACGTTAAAAAAAATACCTCACCACAGGCACACTCGGAACTCTTGCTCCGCACTGCAGACAGCAGGACCTGACGTTGTGACATCACATGATCACGCTGGGAGTGTCAGGTCCTGCTTTTTTCATTAAGGAACAAGTGTTCCCAGAGTGCCTGTGGTGAAGTGTTTTTTTTTTTGTCAGCACTATTGTGGGTGAGGTGGTGTTCAGCCATAAAATATACAGGAGGTACTCTAAGGGGGCCATAAAATATATAGGCAGACACTAAGGGGGCCATAAAACATATAGGGAGACACTAAGGGGGCCATAAAATATACAGGGGGCCAAAAAATATACAGGGGGCACTAAGGGGGGCAAAAAATATACAGGGGACACTAAGGGGCCATAAAATATACAGGGGGCACTAAGTGGCCATAAAATATATAGGAGGGCACTAAGTGGTCCATAAAATATGCAGGGAGGCACTAAGAGGTCTTTAAAATATACAAGGATCACTAAGCGGGCCATAAAATATACAGGGGGCACTAAGGGGGGCATAAAACATACAGTGAGGCACTAAGGGGGCCATAAAAATTATGGTGGGGCAGACTATGGGTGCCATAATATGTTTTGGGGGCACTGTGCGAGGCATAATAAATACTAAGGGCTCAGGCAAAATGTCCCTGTTTTAGAGGGACAGTCCCTCTTTTTGACCCGTCCCTTTGATCCTTAAATGTCCCTCTTATTGACTTAGGGAATTAATTAATAAATGTACTAAATTGCTCCTTACTAAAGTGTCTGTATGGTTTCTATCTGTAGATTAGACCAGAACTTCATTATTTTGTGCAATTTGGACCTTAAAAAATAAAGGAACTTACACTCACCTAACCGATCCCCAGCTGCTGCAGTTGTGACAGAGTTATTATGCTTTGGGCGGAGTTAGAGGCATGTCCTAGTATGAAATAGACTGCCATAATGCAAACCGTAAATATTGTCCCTATTTGTAATTTTCAAAAGTTAGGAGGTATGAAAATGGCTGTTCTGCCCAGCAGGGTTAGGGAAAATGATTCCAGATCACGTCTGCCTCAGTTTTGGTATTTCTGTAGTGATTAGTGTGGTTATAGCACCATCTAGTGGTGTGTTAAGTTGTACTACACTTTGTTTTTCCTGTTCCAAAGACTACTGTATTGTGGATGGTGCAAAGCATTGTGGGAGTGTGATACCTACACCAGAGGTGGCAGCATACCACCCCCACCTGAGAAGTATAGCTCACCTGATACTGGAACTGGACCCAATAGCCCCAATAGTCTTACTCCTTGGAAGAGACATACTACGAGTTCATAAGGATAGATTAACGGTCCCCAAAATGCTCCATATGCCCAGAGACTTGACCTAGGATGGGTCATCATAGGAGACGTCTGTGTAGGAGGAACACACAAGCCGACCTCAGTCAACAGTACCCTTACCAACACACTTGAAAATGGACGACCTTCCTTATTCCAGCCATGTCACAGTAGTTTCCTGATAAAAGAACTACCACACAATGCTCCTGTGTCTTGTCCTTTCGCAGATACCTCCTGTGAAGATCACGCCTGCAATGGTGAGCAAGATCACTTAGGGTGCACAGTCTTCCACAGGACAAGGGAAGACAACAGAACAGGGTCACAATGTCCATAGAAAAGAGGCTATTCTTGGATATCATGGATCAAGGAATAGTAAAAGACAAGTACAAAAAGCTGGGTCACACCTTTACCCAGGCGCGTACATACAGGGGTCGCAGCGGTCGCAGTTGCGACCGGGCCCGGCACTCCAGGGGGCCCGGCCGCCTGTGGACCCCTGGCCCCTGCAGTAGTGCTGTACCCAAGAAGGCAGCTGGGGCCCGCAGATTTTAAAAGTTTTAATAGTATATGGCCGGTCGGGCCCCGGCCTCTATGCCTGGCCGGTGGTGCAGCACTGCGCACTCGCAGTAAGTAACTTACGCGGTGGCCCCTCCTCCATCCAGGGCTGCTGCCAGTGCCTCGCTCCAGACCCGTGACCCTCGCACCAGGTCTCGCGGGATCACGCTGCTTGACGGGATGACGCGGCCGACGCACGCCAGAAGACTGGATTATGAACAAGACGGCGGGAGCAGAGCAGGTTCAGAGTAGGTACGTTTTTTTTTTTTTATAACACAGGGAGCATCTGGCACAGTGGGAATCGCAGCAAATCCTTCATAGGGGCCCTATATACACTACGTGCAGAATTATTAGGCAAATGAGTATTTTGACCACATCATCCTCTTTATGCATGTTGTCTTACTCCAAGCTGTATAGGCTCGAAAGCCTACTACCAATTAAGCATATTAGGTGATGTGCATCTCTGTAATGAGAAGGGGTGTGGTCTAATGACATCAACACCCTATATCAGGTGTGCATAATTATTAGGCAACTTCCTTTCCTTTGGCAAAATGGGTCAAAAGAAGGACTTGACAGGCTCAGAAAAGTCAAAAATAGTGAGATATCTTGCAGAGGGATGCAGCACTCTTAAAATTGCAAAGCTTCTGAAGCGTGATCATCGAACAATCAAGCGTTTCATTCAAAATAGTCAACAGCGTCGCAAGAAGCGTGTGGAAAAACCAAGGCGCAAAATAACTGCCCATGAACTGAGAAAAGTCAAGCGTGCAGCTGCCAAGATGCCACTTGCCACCAGTTTGGCCATATTTCAGAGCTGCAACATCACTGGAGTGCCCAAAAGCACAAGGTGTGCAATACTCAGAGACATGGCCAAGGTAAGAAAGGCTGAAAGACGACCACCACTGAACAAGACACACAAGCTGAAACGTCAAGACTGGGCCAAGAAATATCTCAAGACTGATTTTTCTAAGGTTTTATGGACTGATGAAATGAGAGTGAGTCTTGATGGGCCAGATGGATGGGCCCGTGGCTGGATTGGTAAAGGGCAGAGAGCTCCAGTCCGACTCAGACGCCAGCAAGGTGGAGGTGGAGTACTGGTTTGGGCTGGTATCATCAAAGATGAGCTTGTGGGGCATTTTTGGGTTGAGGATGGAGTCAAGCTCAACTCCCAGTCCTACTGCCAGTTTCTGGAAGACACCTTCTTCAAGCAGTGGTACAGGAAGAAGTCTGCAAGGTAAGAAAAACATGATTTTCATGCAGGACAATGCTCCATTACACGCGTCCAAGTACTCCACAACGTGGCTGGCAAGAAAGGGTATAAAAGAAGAAAATCTAACGACATGGCCTCCTTGTTCACCTGATCTGAACCCCATTGAGAACCTGTGGTCCATCATCAAATGTGAGATTTACAAGGAGGGAAAACAGTACACCTCTCTGAACAGTGTCTGGGAGGCTGTGGTTGCTGCTGCACGCAATGTTGATGGTGAACAGATCAAAACACTGACAGAATCCATGGATGGCAGGCTTTTGAGTGTCCTTGCAAAGAAAGGTGGCTATATTGGTCACTGATTTGTTTTTGTTTTGTTTTTGAATGTCAGAAATGTATATTTGTGAATGTTGAGATGTTATATTGGTTTCACTGGTAAAAATAAATAATTGAAATGGGTATATATTTGTTTTTTGTTAAGCTACCTAATAATTATGCACAGTAATAGTCACCTGCACACACAGATATTCCCCTAAAATAGCTAAAACTAAAAACAAACTAAAAACTACTTCCAAAAATATTCAGCTTTGATATTAATGAGTTTTTTGGGTTCATTGAGAACATGGTTGTTGTTCAATAATAAAATTAATCCTCAAAAATACAACTTGCCTAATAATTCTGCACTCCCTGTACAGAGGGGGCAATATATATATATATATATATATATAAATCCAGAAAAAGGACGGCACTCCAGTCTTGAAAGGTGAAAGTGGTTTTAATCAACCTTGCGGTACAACGTTTCGGCTCCAATACTGAGCCTTTCTCAAGCCTTGAGAAAGGCTCAGTATTGGAGCCGAAACGTTGTACCGCAAGGTTGATTAAAACCACTTTCACCTTTCAAGACTGGAGTGCCGTCCTTTTTCTGGATTCATTGATTGGGGTAAGAAGTCGATTCCCCTGGATCGTGCACCCTATTTTTCCCTCATTGCAGTCAGTGCCGCCATTTTTCGTATTTATATATATATATATATATATATATATATATACACATACACAGGGCCCCTGTATATATATCCATGTTGCCCCCTTTGTATATATTCCATTTGTCCCCTGTGTATATATTCAATTTTTTGCCTCCTCTGTATATATATTCCATTTTGCCCCCTGTAACTGAGAGGGACACATATCTGGCCATAACTACTACTGTGAGGGGGCACATATCTGGACATAACTACTGTAAGGGGGACACATATCTGGCCATAACTACTGTAAGCGGGACACATATCTGGACATAACTGTGAGGGGGCACATATCTGGCCATAACTACTGTGAGGGGGCACATATCTGGACATAACTACTGTGAGGGGGACACATATCTGGCCATAACTACTGTAAGCGGGACACATATCTGGACATAACTACTGTAAGCGGGACACATATCTGGACATAACTACTGTGAGGGGGACACATATCTGGACATAACTACTGTGAGGGGGACACATATCTGGCCATAACTACAGTGAGGGGGCCATATCTGGCCATAACTACAGTGAGGGGGCACATATCTGGACATAACTACTGTAAGCAGGACACATCTGGCCATAACTACTGTTAGGGGGACACATATCTGGCCATAACTACTGTAAGCGGGACACATATCTGGACATAACTACTGTAAGCGGGACACATATCTGGACATAACTACTGTGAGGGGGGCATATATCTGGCCATAACTACTGTGAGGGGCCACAAGGAGGACATAACTATTTTGAAGGGACCACAAGGTGGGCTTAATTACTGTGAGGGTCCATAAGGTGGGTATTAGTACTGTGTAGTAGTACTTAGGGGAAATGTATGCTATACATTGGCATGGCTCAGTGTCACAGGCCAGCACATCGCCCCCTGCTGGTGATTTGACAGAGGCAGTCACCATCCCTTCCTTATGTGATTATTCTTTTTTCTCTATCACCACAGGGACCTTGTTCTGGATCCAGTGGACATCACGCCGACCCCAGCGACACCCTGGATGAGGTAGGACCAGATTTTATTAGTTAGGACTGGGTGAGTGTAGCCATGCATTGGGCTTAGGGCAGGGGCGTAGCTAAAGGCTCATGGGCCCTGGTGCAAGAGTTAGACTTGGGCCCCCCTTCCTTCAGTGCTTTGTGTGTCTTCCTATGCAGCACAAGGGTCTTTGGGCCCCCTCAGGCTCCAGGGCCCGGTAGCGACTGCTACCTCTGCACCCCCTACAGCTACGCCCCTGGCTTAGGGCTCTTTCACATGAGCGGATGCCGTGCGGGTAATCTGCTGCTTGAAAGAGAGCCATGCCCCGTCCCGGACAGCCGAGACACGGAGCATTAACACGATTAATAATGCTCTTTGCCTCTCTGTGATCTATTTGCTACAAAATCACAGTGACAACTTTATCTCACTGAGATTTTGTAGTAAAAAGGTCACAGAGAGGCACGGAGCATTATTAATCCCAATCCAGGGGGCCAGTAAATTCTTGCGGCAGGTTGGGGGGGGGGCGACAGGGAGGGGGCCCCATGGATCAGTTTCGCACCGGGGCCCCATGGATTTTGTGTACGCCACTGCCTTTACCGTTTAAACCCCGGAGACAACGCTTACCTAACAACAAAGAACTTTCCTACAGTCGATTTTTCTCCCTCAAATAAAAACTTCAGAGGAAACCAGAGACAAAAGAACATTTCTTTATCTTCATGGAAAGAATATTCCAGAACAACCATGTAGAAATGGCACCCACGCTCCAAGACTCCGAGGAGTGTTGGTACTTACCCATATTTGGCGTTTATCATCCTAAAAAACCAGGGCAGATACAAGTAGTATTCTACTCGAGCGCCAGGTGCGAAGGCATGTCGCTAAATGATGTCCTACTGTCTGGTCCAGACCTCAACAACAGACTTCTGGAGGTATTTCTACGCTTCCGCAGAGATTCCGTAGCATTTATGTTCAACATACAACAGATGTTCCACTGCTTCCTCGTCAAGGAAGAACACAGAAACTACTTGAGGTTCTACTGGTACCGCAACAACGACCCCAATGAAGACATTGTATAGTATCGAATGAGAGTGCATATCTTCGGAAACAGTCCTTCCTCTGCAGTCGCTAGCTATGGTCTCAGACATTCACCCCGAGAGGGTGAAGCAAAGTATGGGTCAGATGTCAGATCCTTTGTGGAAAAGGATTTCTATGTGGACGACTGCTTGAAATTCACACCTACAAACGGGACCGCAATCAATCTCCTGAAAAGGGCTCAAGAGATGCTCGTTCTATCTAATTTAAGGTAGCACAAAATCACCTCCAACAGCCGTGAGTTAATGGAAGCCTTCTCAGCCCAAGACCATTCAAGTGATCTAAAGGACTTGGATCTTAGCACCGACTCCCTTCCCATGCAGAGGAGCCTCGGTTTGCTCTGGGATTTAAAGGCAGACACATTCACCTTCCAAATCAGCAAGAAAGAAAAGCCCTTCACACGCAGATTCTGTCCATCATAAACAGCTTATATGATCCTCTGGGATTCGTAGCGCATGTTGCTATCCAAGACAAAAAAGAGACTTCACCACAGAGACGTCTGATTGGGATGATCCGCTTCCCACTGAGAAAAAAGACCAGTGGACAGGTCTCTTGAAGCTTTGTCCAGTCTTCGCGTGGCACGACCCTACGCTTCCGTGCCATCTACTGAAGTCAAGATGCAAAGACTATACACTCACCTAAAGAATTATTAGGAACACCATACTAGTACGGTGTTGGACCCCCTTTTGCCTTCAGAACTGCCTTAATTCTACGTGGCATTGATTCAACAAGGTGCTGATAGCATTCTTTAGAAATGTTGGCCCATATTGATAGGATAGCATCTTGCAGTTGATGGAGATTTGAGGGTTGCACATCCAGGGCACGAAGCTCTCGTTCCACCACATCCCAAAGATGCTCTATTGGGTTGAGATCTGGTGACTGTGGGGGGCCATTTTAGTACAGTGAACTCATTGTCATGTTCAAGAAACCAATTTGAAATGATTTGAGCTTTGTGACATGGTGCATTATCCTGCTGGAAGTAGCCATCAGAGGATGGGTACATGGTGGTCATGAAGTGATGGACAAGGTCAGAAACAATGCTCAGGTAGCCCGTGGCATTTAAACGATGGCCAATTGGCACTAAGGGGCCTAAAGTGTGCCCAGAAAACATCCCCCACACCATTACACCACCACCACCAGCCTGCACAGTGGTAACAAGGCATGATGGATACATGTTCTCATTCTGCTTACGCCAAATTTGGACTCTACCATTTGAATGTCTCAACAGAAATCGAGACTCATCAGACCAGGCAACATTTTTCCAGTCTTCAACAGTCCAATTTTGGTGAGCTTGTGCAAATTGTAGCCTCTTTTTCCTATTTGTAGTGGAGATGAGTGGTACCCGGTGGGGTCTTCTGCTGTTGTAGCCCATCCGCCTCAAGGTTGTGCGTGTTGTGGCTTCACAAATGCTTTGCTGCATACTTCGGTTGTAATGAGTGGTTATTTCAGTCAACGTTGCTCTTCTATCAGCTTGAATCAGTCGGACCATTCTCCTCTGACCTCTCGCATCAACAAGGCATTTTTTCGCCCACATGACTGCCGCATACTGGATGTTTTTCCCTTTTCACACCATTCTTTGTAAACCCTAGAAATGGTTGTGCGTGAAAATCCCAGTAACTGAGCAGATTGTGCAATACTCAGACCGGCCCGTCTGGCACCAACAACCATGCAACGCTCAAAATTGCTTAAATCACCTTTCTTTCCCATTCTGACATTCAGTTTGGAGTTCAGGAGATTGTCTTGACCAGGACCACAACCCTACATGCATTGAAGCAACTGCCATGTGATTGGTTGACTAGATAATCGCATTAATGAGAAATAGAACAGGTGTTCCTAATAATTCTTTAGGTGAGTGTATATCTTCTGTGATGCTTCAGTCAAGGCAATTGCTGCTGTAGCATATGTAAGACCATTGATGTAAAAGAACAATGCCATATAGGATTTGTCATGAGCTGGACCAAACTGGAGCCACTCCGCGAACACACGACTCCGGAACTGGAGCGCTGCGCTGCTGTGCTTGCAATGAAGTTGGATGAACTCATAACAACAGGAATGAACCTGGAAATCAAGGAAGTCAAGTTTTACACGGACAGCAAGGTAGTCCTAGGATATATTTGCAACGAAAGCAGACGCTTTTACGTCTATGTCAGCAATCGGGTGCTAAGGATCAGGAGATCCACTTGTTTAAAACAGTGGCACTACGTGCCCACACACCATAATCCTGCAGACCACGCGACTAGATCCGTCGCACCATGCCACCTTAAGGACACAACATGGTTTATGGATCCTGCATTCCTGTACCATTCACCGTCTTGCAGCATCGGATCCGACACATTCGAATTGGTAGACACAGATGCCGATAAAGAAATCCGACTGGAAGTATCTGTTGTACATATGGTGACTTCGGACCACCAACTCAAATCTCATCTTTTCGACAGGGTCTCCACCTGTCCACCAGTTCATATAGCTCAGTCTTATTACAAATCTACATTAGGCCTCTTTCACACTTGCGTTGTCCGGATCCGGCGTATACTCCACTTGCCGAAATTACATGCCGGATCCGGAAAAACGCAAGTGTACTGAAAGCATGCGTTCAGTGTTACTATGGCACCCAGGACGCTATTAAAGTCCTGGTTGCCATAGTAGGAGCGGGGAGCGGGGGAGCGGTATACTTACCATCCGTGCGGCTCCTGGGGCGCTCCAGAATGACGTCAGAGCACCCCATGCGCATGGATGACGTGCCATGCGATCACGTCATCCATGCTCCTGGGGCGCCCTGACGTCACTCTGGAGCGCCCCGGGAGCCGCACGGACGGTAAGTATACTGCTCCCCCGCTCCCCACTACACTTTACCATGGCTGCCAGGACTTTAGCGTCCCGGCAGCCATGGTAACCACTCTAAAAAAGCTAAACGTCGGATTCCGGCAATGCGCCGAAACGACGTTTAGCTTAAGGCCAGATCCGGATCAATGCCTTTCAATGGGCATTCATTCCGGATCCGGCCTTGCGGAAAGTCTTCAGTTTTTTTGGCCGGAGCAAAAAGCGCAGCATGCTGCGGTATTTTCTCCGGCCAAAAAACTTTCCATTCCGGAACTGAAGACATCCTGATGCATCCTGAACGGATTTCTCTCCATTCAGAATGCATGGGGATAATTCTGATCAGGATTCTTCCGGCATAGAGCCCCGACGACGGAACTCTATGCCGGAAGACAATAACGCAGGTGTGAAAGAGCCCTTACCTGTGATCCAAGAAGCCCTGCAAAGGTTGGCATCACTGCAAACACGCCTTTACCGCTGCTAATCTGGGAAAGCCAAAAAACATAATAATTTGCACTATATGACATGAATGCTATGCTAAGGAAATAGACTACCTCAGAAAAAGTCAAACAGTCTCCAAGGATAGCGCTTAGATGAAGCTTGATCCCACCATTGACCAAAATGGGTTGCTAAGAATAAAGGACCTAGTAGTGGCGTCTGTTGACACCAGACGGGGAGTGTTCTGCCCAGCAGGGTTAGGGAAAATTATTCCAAATCACGTCTGCCTCAGTTTTGGTATTTCTGTAGTGATTAGTGTGGTTATTAGGGATAGACCGATTATCGGTTTTACCGATATTATCGGCCGATATTGAGGATTTTGACTGTTATCGGTATCGGCATTTATTTTGCCAATATTCCGATAACTTATGGGGAACACAGATCGCGCTGCTGTCAGCGCTCTCCGTGTTCCCCTTAGCAGCACAGGGGAGAAGGAAGCAGTGTCTCCCTCCCCCCTGTGCTGCCGCTGCAGCCAATCGGAGGACACGAGACAAGAGAAGGGGAGGGGCTGTGGCCACTGCGCCACCAATGAAGAGAAATCTCTCATTCATTCAAATTGAACAGGAGGCGGGAGCTGCAGCCGGCTCCCGAGCTCTATGAGCTGTAGCTGCGATCCTCGGTTAACCCCTCAGGTGCCGCGGATCGCAGCTACCGCTCATAGGAGGTCGGGAGCCGGCTATGTGATTCTGCAGCTCCTGTCTCCTGTATATGAATAAATTAGAGATTTAACTTCATTGGTGGCGCAGTGCGCCCCCCCCCCAAGCCCGCAGTATTAATCATTGGTGGCGCAGTGCGCCCCCCCCCCCCAAGCCCCCAGTATTAATCATAGGTGGCGCAGTGCGCCCCCCACATTAAAAACATTGGTGGCGCAGTGCGCCCCCCCACCCAAGCCCCCTCTCCAGTATTAATCATTGGTGGCAGTGGCCACATGATCCCCTCTCCCCTGCTCCTCCGATCGGAGCCCCAGCAGTGTAATGCTGGGGCTCCGATCGGTTACCATGGCAGCCAGAACGCTATTGAAGCCCTGGCTGTCATAGTAAGCTCCATGCTGCTGTGTGCACAGAGCACAGAGCAGCAGGGACAGTGTGATCTCCTATTCACCCTGATAGAGCGCTATCAGGGTGAATAGGACAAGGGCTCTAGTCCCTAAGGGGGCTAAAAGTTAGAAAAAAAACAAACAAAACAAAAACTTAAATAAAAATAAACTAAAAAAAGAAATAACCAAAATATTAAGTATAAATGAAAAAAAATACAACTACACATTAACAATAAACATTAATTTTCAGCAGATTTGTGTAGGAATTTATTTATTTATTTTTTTTTAAATGAAAATTCCCAGAATATCGGTATAAATTATCGGCTATCGGCCTGAAAGTTCACAAATTATTGGTATCAGTATCGGCCCTAAAAAATCAATATCGGTCGATCCCTAGTGGTTATAGCACCATCTAGCGGTGTTATGGTTTACTACACTTTGTTTTTCCTGTTCCAAAGACTACTACATTGTGGGTGGTGCAAAGCATTGTGGGAGTTCAAAGCATCCTGGGAGAGAGAAGCCTCCAGTCTACAGGACACATCAGCAGAGCTGTCCTTATGCATATCTCCTTCTCAAACTCCACCATCCATGTATAAGCATATCTAGTTAGAGATCTACCTTTGTTTCAGGGACATAATGTTATGCAGAGCTGTTCAGTCAGTTGTAAATGTTACTCAGGGAGTTGTAACTACTGTTAGATAGACATGTAATCTTATGTACATGCAGCCATTTTACCATGTGCATTCACTGATGACTGTAAATGTTATAGTACATGCTATCTATACTTTATACTTATACTTGCTATTTGTATTCTTGTAGTTTTACCAAATACTCCAGTTTTACCAATCAATCAATCCTGTTTTGCCAATCAAACAAACCTGTTGACCAATAAACAAGTTAGACTACAAAGAACAGTCCTCTTATTTGGAAGACAGGAATAGTTTATGCTGAATGTCAGACCGCACACTGTGTGAACGTGTATGAAGACAGAACAATGGCCATTAAAAACTGATTGATGGCCAAAAAATGGATGCACAATGGCCAGGAAAAACTTACAGTGTATCCGTTGTTAATGCCAACTTTTTACCAGTGTTGTGTGAATGTACCCTTACACTACAGACTACACCCCTAGAATCAGGAGAACAAGTTCAGAATCACCATGGAATGCTGGGAGATTTCTGCAGAATTGTGAATGCAGTTATAAAGTTTGACACAGGCTGTAACTCTCAGGATCAGTGGGCAACGCATTTACAAGGTTATACATAGCAGTGCGCCTTGTATGTGGAGATTTTTTAGTCTTTTTATTGAATGTGTTTCACAGCTGGTCACCCAACCTCTGGCTGCATGATCTTCTGTACTGATCCCTACCACTGCCATTCTAACAGCGTCAAAGGTCTCTGCTGTTCTTCACTTCCTGCTGACATCTCAGCACAGCAGCAAGTGCCTGGGAATGGCGCTCAGCCAATCACCGGCTACAGTGATGACCCGCCTCAGCCAGTGATTGGCTCAGCCACACTTCCAGCAATTTCCTGCTGTGCTGAGATGTCAGCAGGAAGTGAGGTGCATCAGGGACCCGAGCACCATCAGGATGCTGGCCATGGGACAGTTTTTGTATTGGGCTGGAATACCCCTTTAAGAGGCTGTATTTTGCAGTGCCTGCAGTATATAGATGCTGCATGGGGGATCATAAAGCCACAGGTCAGGTGCCAAGCTGGCAAATACAATTTTAACCTCTTAATGACCAGCTATTTTTTCAGTTTTTTCCTATCCATGTATAAGCAGTCTTAAGTTTCCTGTTTTTATATTGACATAGTTGTATGAAGCCTAGTTTCATGAGCGAGAAATTGCATTTTTTGGTTCTGTTTGAAGGTACATATAAATTCTATTACAATTTATATACATTTTTTCCTTACAAATATAGAAAAAGCAGTTTTTTACATAGCTATTTTTACTTTATTGTTTACACTGTACATATTTCACACAGAATAACCTGTTAAGTGAGTTATTCAGATTATTTTCATCATGTGGATACCCTAATAAGTATTATTTTTTTTACCTAGGCTTGGCACATGTCACCAGAGTCTCATATGAGACAGCCCCTTTAGCCTCTTCAGGACACATGACGTACCGGTACGTCATGTGTATTACCGATCACCACCGCCGACGGGCGTTGATCGGAACCCGGTGCCTGCTCAAATCATTGAGCAGGCACCTTGGCTAAATGCACGGGGGGGTCCCGTGATCCCCCCCATGTTGGCGATCGCCGCAAACCGCAGGTAAATTCAGACCTGCGGTTTGCAGCTTTATCTGCAATTTGCGGTGGCGATCGGCGGTCCCATCGGGTCCCCATGCGGCTGTAGGGGGGACCCGATGGCATAAAGGCAGCGCGATGCCTAAGGAAGGCATCGCGCTGCCTTCCGGTGACGAGCCTGTGAGATCCAGCCCCCTGGATCTCACAGGCCGGAAGCTGTATGAGTAATACTCACTGTATTACTCATACAGCCAATCCATTCCAATACAGAAGTATTGGAATGCATTGTAAAGGAATATACCCCCAAAAGTTCAAGTCCCAAAGTGGGACAAAAAATAAAGTGAAAAAAAAGTTGAAAAATTGACCTAACACCATAAAAAAAAATTGTGCTAAATAAACCATTTTTTTGTCACCTTACATCACAAAAAGTACAACCCCAAGCGATCAAAAAGGCGTTTGCCCACCAAAATTCTACCAATCTTACCGTCACCTCATCCCACAAAAAATGAGCCCCTACCTGAGACAATCGCCCAAAAAATAAAAAAACTATGGCTCAGAATAAAACATCATTTTGTTTCTTTAAAAAAGCTGTTATTGTGTAAAACTTACATAAATAAAAGAAAGTATACATATTAGGTATCGCAGCGTCCGTATGGACCGCCTCTATAAAAATATCACGTGAGCTAACCACTCAGATGAACACCGTAAAAAATGTAAAATAAAAACTGTGCTAAATAACAATTTTTTGTCAACTTACATCACAAAAAGTGTAATATAGAGCAACCAAAAATCATATGTACCCTAAACTAGTACCAACAATACTGCCACCCTATCCCGTAGTTTCTAAAATGGGGTCGCTTTTTTGGAGTTTCTACTCTAGGGGTGCATCAGGGGGGCTTCAAATGGGACATGGTGTCAAAAAACCAGTCCAGCAAAATCTGCCTTCCAAAAACCGTATGGCATTCCTTTCCTTCTGCGCCCTGCCGTGTGCCCGTACAGCGGTTTACGACCACATATGGGGTGTTTCTGTAAACTACAGAATCAGGGCCATAAATATTGAGTTTGGTTTGGCTGTTAACCCTTGCATTGTAAAAGTTAAAAAAAAATATTAAAATGGAAAATCTGCCAAAAAAGTGAAATTTTGAAATTGTATCTCTATTTTCCATTAATTCTTGTGGAACACCTAAAGGTTAATGACGTTTGTAAAATCTGTTTTGAATACCTTGATGGGTGTAGTTTCTTAGATGGGGTCACTTTTATGGAGTTTCTACTCTAGGGGTGCATCAGGGGGGGCTTTAAATGGGACATGGTGTCAAAAAAAACAGTCCAGCAAAAACTGCCTTCCAAAAACTGTATGGCATTCCTTTCCTTCTGCGCCCTGCCGTGTGCCCGTACAGCGGTTTACGACCACATATGGGGTGTTTCTGTAAACTACAGAATCAGGGCCATAAATATTGAGTTTGGTTTGGCTGTTAACCCTTGCTATGTGACTGGAAAAAAATATTAAAATGGAAAATCTGCCAAAAAAGTGAAATTTTGAAATTGGATCTCTATATTCCATTAATTCTTGTGGAACACCTAAAGGGTTAACAAAGTTTGTAAAATCAGTTTTGAATACCTTGAGGGGTGTAGTTTATAGAATGGGGTCATTTTTGGGTGGTTTCTATTATGTAAGCCTCGCAAAGTGACTTCAGACCTGAACTGGTACCTAAAAATTTGGTTTTTGAAAATTTCTGAAAAATTTCAAGATTTGCTTCTAAACTTCTAAGCCTTGTAACATCCCCAAAAATAAAATTTCATTCCCAAAATGATCCAAACATGAAGTAGACATATGGGGAATGTAAAGTAATAACTATTTTTGGAGGTATTACTATGTATTATAGAAGTAGAGAAATTGAAACTTGAAAATTTGCCATTTTTTTACAAATTTTTGGTAAATTTGGTATTTTTTTATAAATAAAAATTAATTTTAAACTGAATGTGGTACCCAGACTCGGACCCGGACTTCTTCACTGAAGTTCGGGTTCTATTCACTGTATTATTTTCTATTATAACATGGTTATAAGGGGAAATAATAGCATTCTTTAATACAGAATGAATAGTAAAATGTGGATTGAGGCGTTAAAAAAATAATACAAATTAACTTACCTCATCCAATTGATCATGCAGCCACATGGTGAGCGCAATTACGTCATCAAAGGTCCTTCTGTAGGTCCTAAAAGAAGAAGCAAGAAGACGATGCCGGCTGCACGATCAATTGGATGAGGTAAGTTAATTTGTATTATTTTTTTAACGCCTCAATCCACATTTTACTATTCATTCTGTATTCAGAATGCTATTATTTCCCCTTATAACCATGTTATAATAGAAAATAATACAGTGAATAGACTTTAATGGGGTCCGGGGTTGCTTTCATCCCTATAATCTCCTAGTAATCATGCGTGAAAATCAAACCGCATCCGCACTTGCTTGCGGATGCTTGCGATTTTCACGCAGACCCATTCACTTCTATGGGGCCTGCGTTGCGTGAAAAACGCAGAATATAGAGCATGCTGCAATTTTCACGCAACGCACAAGTGTTGCGTGAAAATCACCGCTCATCTGAACAGCCCCATAGAAGTGAACAGGTACGGATTCAGTGCAGGTGCAATGCGTTCACCTCACGCATTGCACCCGCACGGAAATCTCGACTGTGTGAAAGGGGCCTAAGGATGTGGCTGCTATATGGCCAAAAGCCTAAAGTACTTGCCCCTTTCACACGAGCGAGTTTTCCACGCGGGTGCAATGCGCAACGTGAACACATAGCACCCGCACTGAATCCGGACCCATTCATTTCAATGGGTCTGTGTACACCAGTTCTCCGTTGCGTGAAAATCGCAGAATGTTCTATATTCTGCGTTTTTCACTGATGGCTGCTAAGAGATGTTGTTTGTAAACCTTCAGTTTTTTATAATGCGCGTGAAAAACGCATCAAAGCACATTGCACCCGCGCGGAAAAAAATGAACGCAATCGCAGACAAAACTGCCTGAACTTACTCGCAAAATGGTGCGAGTTTCACTGAACGCACCCTAAACGCATCCGGACCTAATCCGTCACCCTCGCATGAAAGAGGCCTAACAATTACAACTGACTGAACAGCTCTGCACAACATAATATCCCTGAAACAAAGGTAGATCTTTCACCAGATATGTTTTTTACAAGGGTCGTGGAGTTTGAGAAGGAGATATGCAGAAGGACAGCTCTGCTGATGTGTCCTGGTGACTGGAGACTTCTCTTTCCCAGGATGCTTTGCACCACCCACAATGCAGAAGTCTTTGGAACAGGAAAAACAAAGTGTAATACAACTTCACACCGCTAGATGGTGCTATAACCACACTACTCACTACAGAAATACCAAAACTGCGGCAGATTGAAATAGAATCATTTTCTAACCCTGCTTAGGCAGAACAGTAAATACCTATAAGTTTGGGAGGAGACTGGTTTGGGCACAGATCCTCATTCTTCTGTTCTGTAGCTCTGCCTGTGCCTGCCTGGTTGTCATATAAACTGAAATCCCGCCACCGCCGCCGCACTCTGCACTGACTCTGCATAGAAAATGGGCAGGGCTGCTCCTGCCCTGTGTGCAGCGTCGTCAGTGTGACCATGCACGCAGGGGCGTAGCGTGGGGGGGGCCAGGGGGGCCGTTGCCCCGGGCGCCAAATTGTAGGGGGCGCCAGGCAGAAGGCAGTAAAATGAGGGTGATGGAAGCCTATGGCTCCCATCCCCTCCGTTCCGCCTGGCATGAAGCTTTAATACGCAGTAGAGCGGCGCAGGAGTCCAGGAGATCGCGATTATATGACCGTGACCTCCTGCGCCGGGTCTCGCGAGATGACGCGATGACGCGATGACGCGATGACGTGATGACGTGATGACGCGGCGCAGGAGGGCACGGTGATGTGTTCCTGACCGCCTGCGCCGGGACGCCCAAGCAAAGACTGCAAGAGGTGATGAAGAGAGGTGAGTACTTTTTATTTTTTTAATGTAAGTACTGGGGGCCATACTGGGGGCACTATGGAGGTGGCCAGTATATTTAAAGAATGGGTACCGTTTTATATTATACAGAGGGGCCATGATACATTATACAGAAGGCTATTATAATTATACAAGGGGCCATTATATATTATACAGAGGGGCCATTATATATTCGAATTATACAAGGGGGCCATTATATATTATAGTTATACAGAGGGGCCATTATATATTAGAATTATACAAGGGGGCCATTATATATTATACAAGGGGCCATTATATATTATAGTTATACAGAGGGGCCATTATATATTAGAATTATACAAGGGGGCCATAATATATAATAATTATACAGAGGGCCCATTATTAATAGCCTCTCTGCATAACTATAATATATAATGGCCCCTTGTATAATTATTATTTATTATGGCCCCTCTGTATATTATATATAGTGACACCTCTGTAATATGAGGATATATAAAGGCCCCCTCTGTATAATTATTATTTATAATGACCCCTCTGTAATATTAGGATATATAATGGCCCCTCTGTATTATTATAATATATAATGGCCTCTCTGTATTATTATAATATATAATGACCCCTCTGTAATATTAGGATATATAATGGCCCCTCTGTATAATATATAATGGCCCCTCTGTATTATTATAATATATAATGGCCCCTCTGTATTATTATAATATATAATGGCCCCTCTGTATAATATATAATGACTCCTTTGTATAATTATTATTTATTATGGCCCCCTCTGTATAACTATAATATATAATGGCCTCTCTGTATATTATATATAGTGACCACTCTGTAATATTAGGATATATAATGGCCCCCTCTGTATTAATATTATATATATATATATAATGCCCCTCTGTATAATTATTATATATAATGACCCCTCTGTAATATTAGGATATATAATGGACCCTCTGGATAATTATTATATATAATGGCCCCCTTTGTATTATTAGGATATATAATGGCCCATTATATATCCTAATATTACAGAGGGGTCATTATACAGAGTGGGGCATTATATATAATAATAATAACTAATATTAATAAAACTCTGCAGAGATGTGACGCGGCTGAAAGAAGGTGTGATGGCGGTCTAATCTCTGAATGAAGACGCTGAGGAAAGTCTACATCACAGGAGACGTCACTGGATGGATGAGG
This sequence comes from Bufo gargarizans, assembly GCF_014858855.1. Taxonomy (NCBI): domain Eukaryota; kingdom Metazoa; phylum Chordata; class Amphibia; order Anura; family Bufonidae; genus Bufo; species Bufo gargarizans. Next base: position 25,732,255 of record NC_058082.1, read on the forward strand.
TATGTGCTGCTGTATTATACTGTATATTTTGTAGTGATGTATGCAATGTCTAAACACATATTTGTTATACGGTAGGGTTGGGGGGTGGATTGAGAATTTGGCCCACCCTGCTGCATCCTGGCCCCAGACTTCAGGTCACACTGTGCGTGTTCTGAATTCTGGGGCCTTATACCCATCTACTACATCATCTGTACTTAGAGCGTTGTCACCATGTTATCTGTGGTGTTACATAGGACTGCTACATTAGCTGTAAAAGGGGCGTGTCCACAGGTTGGGGGGGGGGGCGCAATACATGGCTCGCCCCGGGTGCTGGCAACCCACGCTACGCCACTGCATGCACGCACTTAGTAAGAGCACAGATCAGGAGGCGGGGCCTACCGTTGAAGAGGGTGGGCCCCGCAGCACTGCAGCAGCCATACAAGATGAGGAGCGGTGAGATGAGCTCAGAGATTATCTGGCCACTTGCTGCACCCAGCACCCTCATGCCCATTGCTGGCCTTGTAGTTAGTGCCTTGTTGTTTATTACAGCTGGGGCTGCCGCTGATTAGTGACTATGCACAGGGGCGTAGCTAAAGTCTCACGGGCCCTGGTGCAAGAGTTCAGCTTGGGCCCCCTTCCTCATTGCTTTGTGGCAAGGGGTAGGGAAGCACATGGCCTTCACGCTGCGCACCCCCACTCCCCTCCAGCCAGAGGTGTAACTTGACCAGCATGCATTTTCTATAATACTGGTGTCTTCTTATGCAGCACAACGGTCTTTGGGCCCCCTCACGCTCCTGGGCCCGGTAGCGACTGCTACCTCTGCACCCCCTATAGCTACACCCCTGACTATGTGATTATCAATATAGGCATGCAAGCAAAGGGCCAGTCCGAGTCTGTGTAGGCGGATCCAACTTGACAGAAGGCAAGGGCAAAACAGGTAGTCAGGGGCCAGTGATACCACAGTGCAGCACAAAATACTGCCGCCCCCACTGCAGTCGAATTCAGGAGGGCACCTGGTGCTCCTAGCATTAAATGATGCTGACAGCACCAGACTGTTATGTACCCATCCAACGGCTGTGAGGAGGGCTCGGGCGGCCCCCAGGGGTAGGCAACCTCCGGCACTCCAGCTGTTGTCAAACTACAACTCCCAGCAGTCATAATTGCTCTGCTCTTCTGGGAATTGCAGTTCTATAACAGCTAGGGTGCCGAAGGTTGCTGACCCCTGATGTAGGGTCTGTGACAGGTCTGCCCTTGCCCCCCCCCCCCCAAACGAGTTCTAGCCAGGACCATGATATGATGGCGGTTAGGACTCATGCACACAGCGGGTCCGCAATATCACGGATGCGGACCTATTCACTTGTATGGGGTCCGCAATCCGCACTGCAAAAAAGTAGAGTATGCACTATTTTTTGGCGGCGCGGAGGCACGGACAGGAAACCCACAGAAGTACTCTGTACTGCTTCCATGGGCTTCCGATCCAAGCCTCTGTTCCGCAGCGCACCGCCCAGATTGCGGATTCGTTCAAGTGGGTTGCGGGCCGCAATACAGGCACGGACATGTGCATGCGCCCTTAGGCGTCCGCAGGATATATCTGGCATCTCCCTCGGGCCGTGGCATCAGCGCTGGTGAATACAAGTAATACCGGCAACGTCACCACCTACTTGTATTATGTACTATGGCGTAGCAACTCCTATCGGTGGAGCGTATAGCGCACGGTTTACCGAAAAACTTGGACATCACTGATTATCCAGGTCTACTGTCTGGTATGTGAGGAAAAAAATTAAAAATCATTGAAATAATTTAAAAATATATATAATGAAAGCGATAATTGGGAGGAATATGCGGTCTCAGGCCATTGCTGAAATACATGAAGCCCACGGGGGCACTCGGGAAAGCGGCATTTGCTATTTGCCATTGGGTGTTCTTGGAAAGGAGGGTGACCACTTCTTTGCGCGCAGTAATGGCGGACATATCGCTTAAGACTCATAGTCATTGGTTATTATTTTTTAACTTTTATTTTTGAAGAAAATTTTCCACAGCTCACAGACAGAACATTTTCCCTCAGAGCCTATGTTCATTTTTGAGGGCTATTTTCCCTCAGCACAGTTCAGTCATTAATCCCAATTCATCCCTGTTTACTAAAACTTCCCCCGACGTTAGTCTCCACACCCCCCCATTGACTGCGCCCCCCCCTCCCCTCAGCGATGCTGCGCCCCTTCTAATCACTGTTCTCTTTGTCCTGCCGCTAAGCTCCGGTGGGCGTGGCCAATGCCTGTTTTCGAGTTTTTCCTATTGGCCAAAACGCCGTTCCCTTTTGCTATCGGCCGATTGGTCACCTCCAGCAGTTACCAGGGGGCGTGACGCAGGTTAGCGGCTCACCTGTGATTGGCTGAACAGAACAGTGAAGGCGAGATGGGAGGAAGGATTCCTGTCAGAATGACAGAAGCCGAGCGCCGACATGTAGATGGGCGTGGTTAGCCCCTCAATGCCTTGCCCTCTCAGGGCGTGGTTACTTAAAAAGGGGTGCGGTTATAGCAGAGGTTATAAGATGAATAGGTGTGTGGGCGTGGTCTACCCGTTCTGTGTCGCTCGGTCTGCCCCGCCTCCTCCTGTGCCCGGTCTGTGCTCTCAGGTCGGCTCGCAGTGCACAGCTCGCCGGCTGCTCTCTTTCTCCCCGAGCCGCACAGCTGGAGCACCGGACCCGGGGGCGGAGGCGACACCATGAACGGCACAGAGAGCAGCGACTATGTCATCTGCAGCAACTGCCGCAAAGTGCTGAGGAAGGTGAGAACCCAACACCCCCGAAACTCGTCCGAAGCAGCCGAACCTCCCTGTAACTGTCCGAAACAACTTGCATGACAAGTCCTGGCATATCCCTGGCAAGGGCATGCTGGTACTTGTAGTCCTCCAGCAGAGGCACAGGTCGCCATAGACTGCTGATTCCCAAAAAAAAACATTTTCCACTGTTTTCATGCAAATTCACATTCGAATGACGATGGATCGCTCTGCGTCGATAAACCTGTAAAATCGTAGGAAACGGTATTGTCTGATGGGGTTGAACGCGCCGAATCGGTTGTACGGTTGCGCATTTCTGATTTGGAGCGTAACCGTAACGAGCGCCTGCGCGATCCCTGCCACTGCGTAATTCTTCGAGGCTTACCGTTAACCTTGACTGTAACCGCTGGCAATCGGTGGGGGAAAAAATAAAAAAAAATCGTATAGATTTTAATTGGTCGCAAGCAACGACCATGGGCGGTCGCGGCGAGCGCTATTCATCCGTGCCTATTGCTATGTAAAAAAAAATAATGTTTAATCTCCTCTCTTCAAAACTGCCCCTCCCCCCTCTCCTATATTCACACCCCCAAACGAATCTGTACCCCTGTTGTCGCCCAGTTGGGCACCTTGCGGGCAATGGACGGATGAGCCGCGGTCAGGTTTCTGCGGGCTCTGGCATAGAAGGGGTAAATCGGCGATCATCGTGCTCTATTACGTTACGTTATTTCTTCTACCTTGGAGGGGTTAAGGGGATTTTGGAACGGGGAAGGGGGGGTGCATTATACGGTCAGGCTGTGCCCCTTTAAATCTCTTGAATGATTGACATAACCGGAGGAGCTTGCAATCTAATTTTTAATTGCCTCGGTTTGCCCAAGGTCACCAGGGGATTCGAAGCTTTGGGTGCTTTAGGAAGATTTGGCCGGCGGAGCGACTGTTTTAGGTCGGTGTTTTGTTACGAGATGTAGCAGAGCCGAGTTCATCGTATATATATCTGAGCGTTCGCCGCGTTGGGCGAGTTGTCGCCGCGTGCTGCAGGAAGGGTTAACGGAGCGCCTTCGGCTCTGCTGCATCTGTAGCCGGTGCGGTTTATGGTTATCTCGCACAGATTGCCGCGGGAAGCCTTGTTTGTGTGATGAGGTTGGCTCTTGTGGTAGGTGCCAGGTTCTGTGCCCGCCTGCCAGTTCGCCCGCTTGCCTGACACCTTCTTATCCCTTGTGGTTTGCCGCTCGCTCTGTAGGTAGTATCGGCCTTCCTTGTATACTGTGCTTACTGTACCTTGTACATGGGCCAGAATTTAAAGGATTTTACCTTGGAAAATATAAAACCGCCAGCGAATAATAGTCCTGGAGGAGTCCTTCTCTACCGCCCAGTCCTGTTTTAAAGGGACCCTGTCACCTTGGCTGAGCAGCCCCAATGCTGTTGGTCGGGTGACCATCCATTGTGAGTGGCGGGAAACAAGGGTCGGATTGGATTTCAACGTGTCCGATCCTTTTGTTCGCAGGGGAGATAAGCCGCTGCCAGAGATGGCTTATTCCTGTCCCCCCCCCCTTTGAACGCACATGCATCCTTGGCCAAGCGTGCGTGGGTGGGGGGGGGGGGGCAGGAGTGTTTGACCGATAGTACGTAATGTGTGGGACCAGCTTCACAGTGAATATCTGCCCCCTATGGGGGTTGTCGCCCAGTGGTGGGGTGGGGGGGGGGGGGGGCACATGGATGTATATGTAGTATGGATGCAGGCAGCATCACCAACACCTTGTAGGAGAGGCCTGCACTACTCCCCTTCCTCCATGGAGGGACGTCCAGCATTAGAAAAACATGGTTGGTTTCCAGGAACAGCGCCACACTTTTGCACAGGATGTGAGTGGTATTGCGGCTTGGCTCCATTGACAAGAATAAGATTGAGCTGCAATACCGCGAGTGACCTGTGCAAAGGTGTGGCGCTGCTTAAAGAAGAAACCAGCCATGTTTTTCTAACCATAAAGTGATGGCTGCTAGTTCAGATCCATAAGTTGAAAGCCGCGTGTTTTTGCTTGTGTGTACAGTGCCACAGAGCCGCGGGGTTACCTGTCTGAACGGGTGGAGTTCCCCAGTAAATATTTAAAGGGGCTTGTCCAGGTTTTGGTAAAGCTTCCTTATTGAAGAATGAACAGTTTTGCATACTTTCCATGTCAATTTCTTTCCATTTTCAACTTCTCTGCTTGCTGTCAGTGAATGGTTTATATCCAGGGAGGCTGAAAACCTGTACAGTCTGGATTCCGCTCTGTTTAGGTGATTGCCTAGCCTGAATGCTATTGTAGCAAACTGTCAGCTGTGAGAAGCATTAGGGTTCACGTGGCGGTTTTCTTGCTGTGCGGATTTCATGCCGGAATCCGCTCACGCTCCATTGTTTTGAATGGGAAAATTCTCTGTAGTTTGTTTGACGCTGATTTTACATGCACCCCGTGTAGCCCAGTTGAATAGGACTTAGACGCGCCATGGCGGACGACTAATCCGCGGCGGAAACCCAGACGCAGATACGTGTCAGAGTTTTTCAGTGTGTGAACATACCCTTAGATGAGTATGGGTTTTCAGCTTCTGGATGTAAACAGAAAATCTCCCATTCATTGACAGCAAGCAAAGATCTTGGATTTATAGGCTTTTATTTCAATTTATTAGAAAAACAGGAAAAAAAACTGTTTTGTCCGTAGAGGTCTCTGCTGCACCTGGTAGCTTGAGGTCTATGGCGAGGAGCCCCTTTTATTAATTCCCCCCCCATCTCTTATTCTTGTGAGGTGCCAGGGAGCCTCGGTCGTCATACACACTGGCCCTCGGCAGCAGAACATTCCTGCGCAAGCGGGCACAGTAGTTGGATCTTGTTTACATCTGTGGTGCGTGCTCAGCCACATCCCAATTACCTTCATTAACTTCTGACAACTATGGTAGTCTCATTAGTCACCGTGGAGATTCAGAAGACGTGGTTTTAGCACGTTTTGGACCAATCCCTCACAGATTTGTTATTGACAGGCTGTGATGTTCACAGCTCACCTCCTCCCCCTCTCTGCTTAATGACCTCGGGTCACAGAGCATGCTCATAGAAAGGATCCACAATAATTGATATTCACAGCTCACCTCCTCCTCCTCTCTGCTCAGTGACTTCAGGTCAGAGAGCATGCTCACAATAAGTTATGTTCACAGCTCACCTCCTTACCCTCTCTGCTCAATGACCTCGGGTCACAGAGCATGCCCAGAACAAGGATCCACAATAAGTTATGTTCACAGCTCACCTCCTTCCTCTCTCTGCTCAGTGACCTCAGGTCAGAGAGCATGCTCACATGGATCCAGAATAAGTGATGTTCACCGCTCACCTCCTCCTCATCTCTGCTTAATGACCTCAGGTCACAGAGCATGCCCAGAACAAGGGTCCAAAATAAGTGATGTTCACAGCTCACCTCCTTACCCTCTCTGCTCAGTGACCTCGGGTCACAGAGCATGTTCACAGCTCACCTCCTCCCCCTCTCTGCTCAGTGACCTCAGGTCAGAGAGCATGCCCACAACAAGGATCCACAATAAGTGATGTTCACAGCTCACCTCCTCCCCCTCTCTGCTCAATGACCTCGGGTCACAGAGCATGCCCACCACAGTCTCCCATAGAAGTCAGTAGAGTCTTCTCCAGACTATAGGTTTCTATAGTCAGTGTTGCCGCCGTAAGACACATAACACAGCATCAGCTCAGGCAAGATGGCCACCCCCATAATCATGTACAGAAAATGGAATAGCAAAAATTTTACAATCAGAAAATAAAATCAGGTTAGAAAGAAATGTATGGGTTTCTGATTTTAATTATAATAATTTTAATATATATTTTTATACCAGTACTTAATTTACTTTCATTTCGACACAAGGAATCCTGGCTTCTAGTGTGGTTTTTTTTAATTTTTTTCTTTTTTTATTTTTTTCTTCGAATTTGTGGTGGAATCGTTTTCTGACCGAGACCTCAAGGGCCGGTCTTGGTTGACTCTTCTCATTTCACGTGGAGATTTTTCCATTCGCTCTTTCTAGGGCAGCAGAAGTATTTACAACGTATGTTAAACATTAGCATCTCAAAGTCCAGGCCGGCGAGCATTGCCGAGAGGCCGAGCCCCACGTCTGGAGGGTTGGGTGCAGGTTTTGTCACGCAGCGCTCGTTGCGGTGTGCGGCTTCTCTGGGGTAGATTTCTTTTGTAGTCGTTCCCTGGCACCTACTGAATGTCGTAAAGTAAAATTTCTGCAGCTCGTTGCTGTTTATACCGGTGACTCCTATGGTTCTTGAGATGGTATCGGGACCTCTGGACTGTTTTGTATACAGATGATGATACTTACTAGACCCACCAGGTCAGGCATGAGAAGCTCTCTTTTTTTTGGTTGTGTACCTCCTTTGCTACTTTTAGTACATTGAGTATAGTCATTTATCTTTGTCAGGAAATTTCATACAGACTTTGTCAGGGTCCAGATTGAAAAATAAGCACCACCGCGATGGTCACCTACCGCTTGGGTTAATCTTGCCTAGAGGTTTCCTTGCTTGGCCCATAAAAAATTAGACGGTTCTCAGCAAGTCCTACCAGCTCCAACAACCTGTTGGGTTTTCAGACGCTTTTGGGTGTCTGTTCTTGTGGTGGACATGACTAGACCACTTACAACTGTCCTCCTCGAAGTAGAAATAGAGGTATGTCCAGGATTTTACTAATGTGTGATCCTCAGGATAGTCCATTCATATCTGATTGGTGGGGTCTGACTCCAAGCACTCTCTGCAGTTTCAGATTAGCTTCATTACCAGAACTACTTCAGATCAGATATAGGATAGGCCACCAGTAATCAAATCCTGGACAGCCCCTTTAAGGAATTTTTATTTTATGGTCACCTATAGTGTGAGCGTTGGTTGTATTAGGAGAAATATCTACTAGAAAATCTGGCCACATAGGCACCGATAATTCTAATACTCAGAACAATGGCTTTAAGCCGGTTTATCTGGGCTAAAACTGGGTAATGCGGTGATGCCATTCAGCTTTACTGTAGGCTGTAAAATTAGATGCTTTTCACACCATAGCTGGTTGTACTGACACCTAGTGGACAGTATTAGAAGTGTAATGTTTTTATAGACATTATAAGCAAACTATACCTCAAAAGTGTGAAAAATGGTTTCCAATGAGGGATTAAGTAAAGAATAAGCAACTTTATGATGATGTCATCTCCTTTAAGGGGTTGTCTAGGATTAGAAACACATTTCCTCTTCCTTCCAAAACTGGCCACAGTTTGCAGCTCACTTCTGTTCACATTCTACATTTTTCAAACCAGCAGTAATACAAATTACTTTTGTATTTGCATGTAATTAAAAATTTAGTATAGCCAGTGAGTTATTCACTAAAATCTCCCTGTCTAGCGCCACCTGCTGTTTGCTCTTTCACCTTATTTCTTGTCCATCTCACTGAGGTGGTCGCACACTGCTCAATTTAAATTTTCAGCTGCCACCAGCCCTATCTTCTGTTAGGAGATGTGACCGTTACAGGGAGAGAGCCGCAGCAGAAAGGACATGACCCCTGAGAAAGGACACACTCCCTGATCTACCAGCCTGAAGAGAATCTAGCAGAACAATTGGAGCAATGAATGGGGAGATCTCTGGTTCCATGTGAGGTACGGGGCTGGTCCTAGCTTTGACTGCAGGTGGTGTGAGGATAGTAGATGCGTCACCAGTCATCGAGGTCATGAAGACAGAGTGCAGTCTGTGGCTGCCCTCGGTTCACTTACCACATGAATTCCTGCCCTTGTGACGGGTTCACTTTAAGAAGGCAGATGTGCGCTTTAACAGTCGTTTCTGTGTCACGTCCTGACACTGGATCGGATGGTCCTCACGGGGGCGAGTGACAGGTGAGGGCTGAGGAGAATGTAGTGCAGCACTTGTTCTGAGTTCAGCCTTTCTGCAGCGACCTTCGAGGTCTTGAATAGGTTAATTCGCCCATAGTCTCCACATTCCTGTGTCCTTCATAATCTTATTGGAAACTAAAAAGATTATCCCCTTTATTTCGTGTTTGAAGGGCCAGCTGCGTAATCTGTTTAATGCAGCGTCACATAACTACCGCCGTCTCCCTCCACCCCGCTCTTAAAGGGCATGTCCACCTCCGAACACCACTGTGCTCACTGTGAAAATGCATTGCTTTATCTTGTACTGATCTTAAGTAATTATACTCTAGAGCTGCATTCACCATTCTGCAGGCTTCGGTGCTGAAATCAACAAGCTTTCTTTGCTGACAGTTTATACTATGGGGAGTGTAGCCTTTTCACTGGACACTTTATGCCTAATTGTCCCTGGGTGTTATAGGAGCTTGGGTAAAGCTTCTTGTTGTTTTTTCTGTGACGACCAGTAGACTTGTGAGTACAGCTCTGGAGCACATTATGTAGTGTAACTCAGGATGAGCACAAACATAGGAGAGCAACTTATGTACGTACATGTTCATATGTAGACCTGTTAAGACACCCTTAACAACAACACGCTCACTGTCATTTTCCATTCAGCAGAATTGTGAATGCAGCTCTGAAGTATAAAGCAGATTATGTATAACTCAGGCCAAATACAAGCTATTAATGCAGTGTATTTACATATCTATTTGTGTATACAGTAGATAATGGTTCAATCTAAACAGTAAATTGGGGTATAGAGGGTAAAGGGTAACTGTCATGTACGGCTCATGTTCCTTTAAATGCCGTACTGACCCCTTTGTTCTCGTTTGGGGGAACATGGGGATACATTATTGTATGATTTGTATGTACATGACCCTTGTTCTTGTCATTTTGCGAATCTGCTTCAAATAAACAGAATAAAAAAAAAAAAATGGGTAACTGTCATATTTTTTTTATTTGATAGTTATTAGAGCTAGGCTACTTTCACACTGGCGTTTTGGTTTCCGTTTCTGAGATCTGTCATGGGCTCTCAGACGCGGTCCAAAACGGATCAGTTTTGCCCTTAATGCATTCTGAATGGATAAGGATCCGCTCAGAATGCATCAGTTTGGCTCCGTTCCGTCTCCATTCCGCTTTGGAGGCGGACACCAAAATGCTGTTTGCAGCGCTTTGGTGTCCGTCTGACGAAACAGATCCGTTCTGACACGCAATGTAAGTCAATAGGGACGGATCCGTTTTCTATGATACAATCTGGCACAATAGAAAACTGATCCGTCCTCCATTGACTTTCAATGGTGTTCAAGACGGATCCGTCTATGTTAAAGATAATACAAACGGATGACTGATCCGCACCAAACGCAAGTGTGAAAGTAGCCTTATTCTGTCAGATTGCCAAAAGATCTGTAATTACCTTATAATAACAGCTTTCATTAATGTCCTCTGTCCCTTTCCACTGCTCCCTTAAAAGACCGTTGCTAGGGCTGGTCTATCTCTCTTTTAGTATAAACAGAAGACAGAGGGGCGGTCCTTCACTCTGCATGCCTGCATTAGGCTTCAGAGTGAGGAGGCGTGTCTCTCAGTAATCCAATCTGATTGGCTGGCAGGGAGCTGCTGGCTACAGCTATTGTGTATGGGAAGTGAGGGAAAGCAGTTTTGGCCTCAGAGAACTGGCAGAGGAGCCATCTTGAGAAGGTCCTAATATTGTAAATGTTTAAACAGCCGTAACTAAGGGAAAACTCAAAGAAAACAGTGATATGTGAAGAAACTATAGATTCCTTTATGCATAATGCTGCTGCAGCACTAACATATGCTAAAATACATTTTTTTTAATGAAAACATGACAGTTCGCTTTAAACAGGACCTTTCACCAGGATACATGTATTGAAATAGTTATATTCCCTTACAGTGCGGCCCCTAGTGATGTCTTTCAGTTTTTTGTATTTTTTTCGTCCGCTGTGGTCCCCGTTTGTTTTGGCGCCTCCTATGCTAATGAGGCGATTCGGTTCAACTAGGCCGGTTTTGCACGCTGGTAATTTCTTGCTTTCGCGGTCAGTGCTTTGGCCCGGCTTCATTCATCAGGGCTAAACCGCGAGTGTGGGTCAGTGAGAAGCCATGGCGGAACGCACGCCGTTTTTTTACCCGATTGAAATCGCCGTGTAAACGTACCCTTACAGTGTTTTACTTTTTTTTTTGGGGGGGGGGGGGGGCGACTGCTGCAGCAGAATGCTCTTTGCACGGCCGGTTTTGCACGCTGGTAATTTTTTGGCCTGGACGATCACGTAGAGACCGCAGCTTCCATCCCCTATCTGGCTTTCGAGCTCTTTGCGAAACAGTTGGGGGGGGGGGTATAAATGTTTTTCTTGCTGAGCCCTGGCCGGGGGCCAGCAGCAGTTGATTGTCAAGCCTTGCTCTTGCCTTTGGCAGCTGGATTCTGTGTAAAAGGATCTTGTTGTTGAAGTGAACAGTTGCAGATAGAAGGATTTTGCAAATCGCAGTTTTAGTTTTTCTTTTTCTTTTTTTCGCCCCCCCCCCAGAGGGGGAGTGGATGCCAGGGCTGAAAAACAAGCAAACACCTAATCAGAATGTTTTCTAGCCTCCTATGAAAGGAGAGGGTATGGGGAGAGTTCTTCGCTTCGGGATCAGGTTACATATAATGCTTTCAAGGACCCCATATTGGACTGAGCAGTCCAAGGGAGGAGAAGGGGGGGGGGGGTGGACTGTGCCTCAGTTTTAACCCTTGCCTCCCTGGCCGTGTATTTTTATGACTTGTTTTTCTCTTCAGGAATGCCTTCTGTTCGTCCTGTAAGGAGGCGTGAGGGACTCGCGCCAGGGGTTATTGCTCAATGGCAGGCGGCGGGGTGAGGTCGAGGGGGAAAAACAATATCTTCTAGGTATGGGGTAAGGTCAGTGGCAGTATGAGGCGGTAAACAACTTGATGGAAGGATCTGTATCCTGAGTATTGGGCAGCGGTCTTTGGCGCTCTAATTGTTCCGAAACTACAACTCCCAGCATGCTGTGAGAGGCAAGCACTATTGGGGTACGTTGCTAATTGTAGTTTTGCTTGAAATGGGAATTCCGGTAACAAAATTTTAAACCCAGACGGGTGGGGGTCTGGCCGCTGGGGCCACAAGAGACCTCGAGGACCTGTGTCTCCCCTATAAGTGGAGCGGCGGTCGAGCGTGCGCGCTGCCGATTCATTCATATCTATGGGATCGGCGCAGACTCTTGCGGCAGTGTGCACCGACGATCCATTCAAACGAGGGACATGGGACCCCCCCCCCCCTATCTCTGTGGTTGCGGACCCCTTCAACGTTCGTGTGCAACACGCCTAAGGAAAGACCATTGTCTTCTGATCCTAAGTTACAGTTTGCATTATCCTCCACAGCTGCATTTACAATTCTGCTGGTTGGCGCTGGAAACAGTCAACACGCTTGTTGTCAGACACAACCCGTGCAGCTTGTCTGACCTCCCTTAATGTCTGATGCAAAGAGGGGGCTTTCCAAAATGCAAATCACTGCGACAAGCCCTGTTCAAACATTAAGCCAGCAAGGACTGCTGGGAGAGTTCAGCTCTGAAACCAGCAGAATTGCGATTGCAGATTTGGGCTGTAATACAGGATGTAACTCAGGATCAGTACAGGATAAGTAATGTAATGTATATACACGGTGACTCCACCAGCAGAATAGTGAGTGCAGCTCTGGAGTATAATACAGGATGCAACTCAGGATCAGTACAGGATAAGTAATGTAATGTACACAGTGACTGCACCAGCAGAATAGTGAGTGCAGCTCTGGAGTATAATACAGGATGTAACTCAGGATCAGTACAGGATAAGTAATGTAATGTATGTACACAGTGACTCCACCAGCAGAATAGTGAGTGCATCTCTGGAGTATAATACAGGATGTAACTCCGGATCAGTACAGGATAAGTAACGTATGTACACAGTGACTCCACCAGCAGAATAGTGAGTGCAGCTCTGGAGTATAATACAGGGTGTAACTCCGGATCAGTACAGGATAAGTAATGTACACAGTGACTCCACCAGCAGAATAGTGAGCACGGCTCTGGAGTATAATAGTGTGTGCCATGCAGTGTGTTGACAAATCTGTGCAACATTTCATGTGGATAATTCTGAATATAAATGCTGGGAGTTGTAGTTTGGTAAGAGCTGGGGAACTACAGGTTGCATACTGCTGCTCTAAACCTTCCTGCAGGAGGTTGCACTTGGACAGTCCCGTCTCCTTGCCTACTTTCTCCATTCCTCAGCTGGCTCTTGCATAAGGCCACGTGCAGTTGAGATAATTGTTGAGCAGTCATATTCTGCTGACACTGCTGATATTGCATTCATGATAGAGCTGTGTACAAAATACAGGCTGAAAAAACTCTGCCCAGTTATATCCACCAGTCCCTGAGCCTCGCAGTCTGACGAGCCGTGGGCCTGAGCCAGCCCAGTCACCTTGTGGGACATCCCCAGGAGTATAATGTAATGTATGTACACAGTGACTCCACCAGCAGAATAGTGAGTGCAGCTCTGGAGTATAATACAGGATGTAACTCAGGATCAGTACAGGATAAGTAATGTAATGTATGTACACAGTGACTCCACCAGCAGAATAGTGAGTACAGCTCTGGAGTATAATACAGGATGTAACTCAGGATCAGTGCAGGATAAGTAATGTGTGTATACAGTGACTGCACCAGCAGAATAGTGAGTGCAGCTCTGGAGTATAATACAGGATGTAACTCAGGATCAGTACAGGATAAGTAATGTAATGTATGTACACAGTGACTTCACCAGCAGAATAGTGAGTGCAGCTCTGGAGTATAATACAGGATGTAACTCAGGATCAGTACAGGATAAGTAATGTAATGTATGTACACAGTGACTGCACCAGCAGAATAGTGAGTGCAGCTCTGGAGTATAATACAGGATGTAAATCGGGATCAGTACAGGATAAGTAATGTATGTACACAGTGACTCCACCAGCAGAATAGTGAGTGCAGCTCTGGAGTATAATATAGGATGTACCTGGGGATGAGTACAAGATAAGTAATTTACTCTGCTGATTAATTCTACATATTTTCTCTGTATCTATTAAGTAAATAACCCTGGTGGAGATTGCTGGTATTGATCCAGGTGCGGGCGCAGTGATGACGCAGGGAATGATCGCAGGCTTTGCCCCCTTTGTTACAGCCACACGGGGCATAGGAAGCAGTGGAGGGGGAAATCCTCTCCTATTTTCTTTCAGTTCCTCTTGGATAAATAATCATAGAAGCAGGAAATGCAGCAGACTGAGGCGCAGAGCTCCGCGCAGCTTTCTGGATAATGTTTAACAATAAGACTACTTTCACACCAGCGTTTTGGCTTTCTGTTTCTGAGATCCGTTCAGGGATCTCACACGCGATCCAAAACGGATCAGTTTTGCCCTAATGGATTCTGAATGGAAAAGGATCCGCTCAGAACGCATCAGTTGGCCTCCGTCCCGTCTCTATTCCGTCCTGGGATGCGGAGTGAGACGGATCCGTCCTGGCACACAATGTAAGTCAATGGGAACGGATCCGTTTTCTATGAAACAATCTGTCACAATAGAAAACGGATCTGTCCTCCATTGACTTTCAGTGGTGTTCAAGACGGATCCGTCTTGGCAATGTTACAGATAATACAAATGGATGCGTGCGGTTGTATTATCTGAAAAAATCCGTCTGTGCAGATCCATGACGGATCCGCACCAAACGCGAGTGTGAAAGAAGCCTTATACTGCAGCCCTTCTGCTCCATGACTGTGCTGTAGCGTCAGGCCTCCTGTATACTCTACATGTGCCTTGTTCTTTATTTGTGTATGTATGTGCATACTACAGGGGCCCGATGGTTTGTAATATCTGAGAGTCCCAAGGTTTCTGGAATATCAGAAATGTAAATGAAGCTGAGCTGCAATACCAGGAGCAGCCTATGGACAAGAGTGGCGCTGTTTAAAAAAATAATAAATAGCAAACCTTATAAATTCTATATTGATTGAATAATGTAGCTTTTAGCATAAAATTTGTTTCAATTCCCTACCATGTCCAAGGTTTCTGCTAGCTGTCAGTGAATGGAAATTAAATTCTAGTCTTGCCTGTAGTTTGTCTTCTCTACACAAGACTCTTCTACACCGCCACGAACCCACATTGAGGACAGTAGGACTGGGTCCGAATAGGTTTTCAGCCTGTGAATATAAACACGAGGGTTTCCATTCACTGACATCGCAAACAGATTTTGAAAATGGCTGAGCAACCGAAACCCAATTTAAAAGGGTTGTCCCATTACATACAGTTATCCCCTATCAATAGGATAGGGAATAAGTATACAATTAGCGGGGGTCCTACCGCGTGGGCCCCTGACGATCAAGGGAACAGGGGCCCTGTGTTACCCTGTATACGTGCCTGTATAACACATGCAGGATCTGAATACTTTTGTAATTGCATGTAATGAAATATTTAGTATAGCCCATGAGCTATTCAATAAAATGTATCTGTATAGCGCCACCTGCTGTTTTGTTATTTTCCTTATTTCTTGTCCACCTCACTGAGGTGGTTGCATATGCCCAGCTTAAATTTTCTAATGTCACCAGCCATATTTGCTGTTAGAAGCTGTGGCAGTTACAGGGAAAAATCAGAAGGGACACACCCCTTCAGAAAGGACACACCCACCGAGCTGCCAGCCTGAAGACCCATGTGAGGTACAGGGCTGGTTCTAGATTTGTGAGAAAGAGATTGTCATGTGCTGTACGATGTCTGATTTTGATTTATTACATTAGTCATGGGATAACCCCTTTAGGCCTCATGCACACGACCGTTGTTGTGTTCCTTGTCCGTTGTTCCGTTTTCCGTGATTTTCTGCGGACCCATTGACTTTCAATGGGTCCGTTGAAGACTCTGATAATGCACCGTTTGTCATCCGCGTCCGTGATCCGTGTTTTCAGTCCGTCAAAAAAATATGACCTGTCCTATTTTTTTCACGGACAACGGTTCGCGGACCCATTCAAGTCAATGGGTCCGTGAAAAAACACGGATGTACACAAGATTGTTATCCGCGTCCGTGATCCGTGTCCGTTTTTTTCCTATCATTTGCAAGGCAAACTTGACTTAGATTTTTTTTTTTCACTTTCCTTTATGTCTGGTGATCCTCAAAAAATCAAGGAAGACGCATGGAAACGAAAACGGATAACGGATCAACGGAACCCCGTTTTGCGGACCGTGAAAAAATACTGTCGTGTGCATGAGGCCTAAGCAGTGCATTGAATTGTTCGCCCAGTGCTTGGCAATGAAACGGTGTGACCAGTAGGTGGCGCAGTGAATCTCCATTATCCAGTCTCCTGCGTATAGCTAGGATACAACCAATTCTAATAGATGTGGTCTGTCCTCTGCAAACCCTACCGATCCCTAAGACGAAGGACCAGAGCGAGCGGTAGGGAAAATCGGAGACGGCGCACCAGCACTCGTTGGTTGGGAAAATCAGAGACTGTTGGTTGGTGACGCCATATCTTAGTGAGGGCGATGTGGGAAAACTTCTATATCTACTACATAGAACTTCATAACTAAGCCAACCATGAAAATATTCATCCTTTGAAAGCATCCCACCGTCACGTGTCCACAGCTCCCATGCAGACCAATGTTTATTACTAGTCAAATTCATCCCTTGGTCTCGCCAGACATAGAAGTTCAGTTCAATGTCGGGAGAGTTTAACACAGTGTAATACTCCATTTCCCCCTGTGGTGGCGCTGCAGGGTAACTGAAGACTTGTTACTGGCGTCCTAGAGAGGCTACAGCTGATCGCTGCAGATCCCACCACTGGGCCCTCCGTTTATAATGTTCAGTAGGGTTACCTGCAGTCCTGCTGGATCATGGCACATGCCCATACACGTGTAGATGCATGTGCTAAAGAGAAAACAAACCCAGGGCTCAGGGCAGCGAAAGTTCAAAAAGTCCTCCGAAGTGATTCACGAGCCAACAAGTGAGTCACCGTGCTGCAGTGTAATCATCTCGTGTCTATCTGCCATTCTCGCTGACAAAGCAAAAGCGGCCAGAAAAGATTATCGCAGCAGCAAGGAGCTGTTATCTGCTTCATACACATTGTTACGTACATCGTATGAGAAAAGGGCGGCACGTACGCCAGCGACGCTACGCTGTGCGTGCACAGATACACACACCGCATACACTGCGGGCAACCAGCAATCATCCGCCAACGTCTGCCTGGGGCACAGGACTCTACGTTCAGATTTGGGTTCGGTATCATTCAGGGTACAAAAACATTAACTCCCCCGCAGGACTGTTTTGGGGCTTCAGAACCACTAACATTTTTTTTCCATTTTTTATAATTTTTTTATTTCGTTATGGATTTCAGATCTTGTTTTTTAATCTAATTTTTATACATTCTGTTTTAAGGGAAATGTCAACAGGCATTTCGTCTTTATGCAGTTATTTGAAACTTTTTTTTATTTTTATCCATAATGTTGCTTTCACAAGTTTAACTGTTTTTAGTGGAATTTTTTGGTCTTTTTATATATTTTTTTTTGTAGTGACAACCCCAGCCCTAGATGTTAACTGAAGGTCTGTGGGAAATATGAGGCACAGGAGACACAAGCGATTATTATTATTATATTTTTTATTCCTGCTCCTGGTGGTTTTGATCATTAGGTGGTGTTTTTGTCTTTCTTGCTCCTTTTCATGAATGCAGCATTCAAGGGAATAGAATGGTGCCGTCCCATCGAAGTCAATGGCAGAGCTGTAATAAACAGAGAACACAGCGCCTGTACGAGTGCTGCGGTCTCTTCAAACAGCTGACCGGCAGTGTGGTGCCAGGAGTAGGGCCCCCTGCCGATCTGGTATTGATGGGCTATCCTAAGGATAGGTCATCACTATTACAAAAGCTGAGAACTTCTTTAAGCAGAGACAGTAGAGCTGTCATCATATCCGCTTCACTGATGATAATGAGATGACTGTACAAACCATTCCAGTCTGTACAGTAAAGCTGACAAGTCATCTGCAGAAAATGGGAAGCGTAATCTTGTTGTGACTGGTTTAGTGCAATGTTGCAAAGTTTCTAGGTGTTTTTGGTTAGCCATCCCTGCAAAATAATAAATAAAAAAAAGACATATAAATATTATAGTAACACCCCGAGATGAAGAATAAGTCATTTTCTGATGATATCGTCCAATTAACTGTTCATCTTCCCGATGACCTTTTTAACATAATGTTGACTGTAGCTTTAGTACAGGGATGCTTAACCTTGCGGCCCTCCAGCTGTTGTAAAACTACAACTCCCACCATGCCCTGCTGTAGGCTGGTCAGGCATGCTGGGAGTTGTAGTTTTGCTGGAGGGCCGCAGGTTGAGCATGCCTGCTTTAGTATATCTGTGCTCCCATTTCTCTATGTGACCTGTTTATGGCCTCTGATCTCCCCATTCGCCCTCTCCAGGAGTAGTCTCCAGTAAATGATTACTTTAGGTTACAGCTGTCTTATGTACAGTAGACTGCTCCTTACTTATCTCTAAAAATGGTCTGAGGGAAGGGACTGCTTTACTCGGCAGACGTGCCTGAAGTCATGCTGTAACATCTGCCGTTGGAAGCTAGGGGGAACTCATTAGAGCGAGAGGACAATGACATGGTAGGGCCCTGTTCACACATTATGTATAAACTTTCATGGTATGCACCAGGAAAGCATATGCCAAGCGTGTCTTTTTTTTTTTTTGCAGAGGCCAGGATGTTATGCATCAGTAGAGGTAGTAGAGGTATATATTTTTTTTTCTTTGTAGTGGGAATCAATAGCTGATGTAGTGGACTTTATACCTATACAGCAGCATATATTGAAGTGTGACCAGCTTAAAGGAGTATTCCAAGAGTACAATATTGATAGCCTATCCTCAGGATAGTTCATCAATATTTAATTGGTGGGGGTCCAACTCCCGACACCCTGTTTGAATGAGACAGTGTCACATTTATGTGATTGTTTCCTGGGCTGCAGTACCAAACACAGCCACTATACAATGTAGGGAGCTGTGAGGAGGCCGCAGCGCACATCAAAGCCCCACAGCCTCTTAAACAGCTGATCGGGAGAGGTGGCGGGACTCAACTTCTCCCCCAGTAGGATACTGATCAGCTATCCTGAGGGTATGAAAAACCTCCCTGAAAACGTCTTTAAAGGGTAACTGTCATTTTGTATTTGCTAGTTCATTAGAGCTAGACATGTATATCTGAGTTAGTCTGTCAATGATTGCCAAAAGATCTGTAATTACCTTATATTAACAGCTTTCATTAATGTCCTTTGTCCCTTTACACTGCTATCTTAAAAGACCGTTGCTAGGGCTTGCTCTGTCTTCCTTTTAGTATAAACAGAAGACAGAGGGGCGGTCCTTCACACTGCATGGCTGCCTTAGGCTTC
Source organism: Bufo gargarizans (assembly GCF_014858855.1). Classification (NCBI taxonomy): domain Eukaryota; kingdom Metazoa; phylum Chordata; class Amphibia; order Anura; family Bufonidae; genus Bufo; species Bufo gargarizans. Next base: position 25,751,338 of record NC_058082.1, read on the forward strand.
AGAGTGAGGAGGCGTGTCTCTCAGTAATCCAATCTGATTGGCTGGCAGGGAGCTGCTGGCTACAGCAAGTGTGTATTGGAAGTGAGGGAAAGCAGTTTTGGCCTCAGAGAACTGGCGGAGGAGCCATCTGTCATATTGTAAATGTTTAAACAGCCGTAACTAAGGGAAAAACTCGAGGAAAACACTGGTATGTGAAGAAACTAAAGATAGCTTTATGCATAATGCTGCTGCAGCAGTAACATATGCAAAAAAAAATTTTTTTTATGAAAACATGATGGGTATCCTTTAAAAAACAAAAAATGTGCAATTTGTTAGCAGCTAATAGCAGTCGTTTTAAGATTTTGATTATGGGTTACCTGGTTTTGTGGCCTTTTTATGTCCTTTTACATTGGCGACACATTTGCAGCTTCTTGATACCCCCACATGACTTGGCTCCAGCCCAAGTGCCTTTGCAGCCAACATTTTAAGAGTCCCTTTGTTGAGGAGGAACAGACCTGATGTAGCACTTGTGACAATTCCCGTGGTTTGTATTTATTTGGCAGACTTTACACTGCGAATTGAATACCTGCTGGGGAGATTGTAATCTTTTTCTGCAGTCAGCATTTACGAGATAAGGAAATATCACCGGGTTATATAAAGCTGTAGAGTCAGTGGCCTTGGCAATCCCTAGAGACATTCTGTTGTGATTTGTGACTCTGAATCTTCTTTCTTGTGTCCCTCTAAATTGGTAATTAACCACTTCCATAAGCTTGTCTAGTGACCAACGCTAATTGAGGAGCCATTTTTATTTTTATTGTCGGGGAATGCATTATGACTCTATCCCTAATATAAGACTATTTTTGAAAGTGTAAAGCAACTCCATTAATAGGCCTTTTGGAGATAACCCCCCCCCCCCATAAGATTGTTCTCCAGCTTCCTGTCTGTAGAGCTCAGTGGATGACCTCCTCAGAGGGGTGGTTGTGGTGCCCATCGCGGCAACCCTTGTATTCATATTTTCACTTATAGTAATTCTGTATAATAACATTTCATTTTACACCTGCTTATACCATTGTTCTATAATGTCACAAAGTGGCTCTTCACTGGAGCCCCCCGGCATGTGTACGCCTTACGTGGACATCCCATTGATTTCAGTGGTCGCTATGTAATGCTCCCTTTGGTAGTGCTGGTAATGGAGCACATGGTAACAGGTTGCTCCACAGATTAAAACTGATTGCTCGTGGCATGAGTTTGTCTGGGGATCCAATAAGTCCATAAGTGACCTAACCCTAACTGGATTAATGTACACCTCTGATTCACCTCGTACTTCTGACCTCATCATTCATTTTCAATTTTCCTACAGTACAAAGTGGTAAGACGGCCAGTGCTGTTTCTTAATGTTATATTGTATATAGGCCATAGTAAACAAAAATGTGTTAGTGCAAGGTACAGGGCTATAAGCTTTCAGATTTGACACCTGTTACTCTTTTATTATAATGAATCCCTGCAAAAAACGTATCTCAGACGAAGGCATTGGTGTCGTGCCCATTGCGGTAGACCTTCCTTCAGGACGTCAGTGGTGTTTGCACCTAGGAAATCCTATTAATGTATTGCCTCCACAGACATTGTGCATTTTATATAAAATTATTTTAAGGCCCCATTAACGCGGCTGTATTTTTGGTCCGCATCTCATCCGCATTGCGCAAAAAATGCGGACATGACCACCGTGGTTCTCTGCATCTGTATGTCCGTTCCGTAGCCCCACAAAAAAAACTGAACATGTCCTATTCCTGTCCGTTTTGTAGACAAAGATGGGTATTGTTACAATGAATAAAATGCATGTCACACGGACGTCAGCCGTATTTTTTGCAAATCCGCGTTTTGCAGACTGCAAAATACATACGGTTGTGTGAATGCCCCCTAATGTGCGTTTTGTTTTATGTTCTTTGATCAGAATAAATGCCCTACAGTAAACTGACTACCAAGTACAGAAGCTTTTACTGCTGTAACCAATAGCAAACAGTGCCTAAACCAGCCATGAATGGTTTTCACGAAGTCATAAAAGCACATTGAGACACTTAATATGCATTATTCAGTAGACGGTCTAAACGTGTGCTGGGACATGTACAGCGTCTGTGCAATTCTCTCTTATGGGGAGATTAATGGAAATGTCTGTTCAAACATACCCATTGAAGGCATCTGTCAGCACATTTGGATCTATGAAACTGACTGACCTGTTGCCTGTGTGCTTGGCAGATTGTTCGTCCATCGCCCGCTTTCGTCGAACATATGTGGGAGGTTTGAACAACTGTTAATGGTCCATAAGGACTAAAATTTGGATTGCCGTGTCCATGAAAAGAACCTTCACCAGATGTTTCTTCAACTGATGTTCAACCATCAACCAACTTCTATCTAATGTATATAGCCAGCTTTAGAGAAGATCCAACTTACCATTAATCTGTCCAGCTCCAACTTAAGCTTTTAAGGAGACACGGATGATACACGTGAATGAGTGACGGATGGGCTGAGAACACAAGGTCATACGTAGATCGGTTAATGGATGTTTAGAGAGAAAAAATCCCAAACGGGTGGATTTCCCCTTTGTCTGGATGAGTTGGGTTGGATGGTTTCCTTTGTTGTCTTACTGAGCAAAGTTCTCAAGACAAGTCTAAGGACTAAAATTTGGATTGCCGTGTCCATGAAAAGAACCTTCACCAGATGTTTCTTCAACTGATGTTCAACCATCAACCAACTTCTATCTAATGTATATAGCCAGCTTTAGAGAAGATCCAACTTACCATTAATCTGTCCAGCTCCAACTTAAGCTTTTAAGGAGACACGGATGATACACGTGAATGAGTGACGGATGGGCTGAGAACACAAGGTCATACGTAGATCGGTTAATGGATGTTTAGAGAGAAAAAATCCCAAACGGGTGGATTTCCCCTTTGTCTGGATGAGTTGGGTTGGATGGTTTCCTTTGTTGTCTTACTGAGCAAAGTTCTCAAGACAAGTCGTTAAGATGACAATGGATTGAACTGGTGACCATGGCGAACAAGGAGACTCCTTCCTAAGCTGAAGGTGGAGCTATATCTTCCTTATTTCTATGGATCTTGGATTCGGAGATGCCACTTCATTGTTTAGTTGATTTCTGTACTATTAGACATTTTTCTTAAAGCTGGCCATACACCTTAGATCGATGTTGAGTCAGCCTATCTTTAGATCCTGTGAAAGAAAAGCTGCTGCCTAAGGCCTCATGCACACAAACTTATTTTCATTCCGTGTCCGTTCCGTTGTTTTTTTTTTGCGGTACTCCGTGTGCATTCAGTTTCCGTATTTTCATTCTGCAAAAAAAGTAGAACATGTCCTATTATCATCCGCATTACGGACAAGGATATTACTGTTCTATTAGGAGCCAGATGTTCCGTTCCGCGAAATACGGATGCATGAGGCCTAAGGGTACCTACAGTGGCTTATTCTGCTTTACCCATCGAAAAAAAAAATTCCATACTCGACCATATACAATGGTTTCGAGATATATTGCGTCCTTTCTTCTGATTGTTGCAGTTTCCTTTGCATTAGCGGAACGCAGTGACCTTTGATTCATACGCGATTTACACCATGGACCTTGCGCCGCAGGAGCCAGTCAAGAGAAAACCCACACAAGCGAATAGCGCTGCTTCTGCAGTTTTCTTTTTACTGTCTTTGCATATAGTAAATTCTTTCTTTCCTAAATGCTGATGATGTTTTTTGCTTATTACAAGCATACATTTTATGGCGCAGGTACAGGTCATAACGTTTTGCTATGAGTTATTACGTGGCTGCATAGGGGGTTTTCATGGATAAGTTCAAAATGGAAGCCCATTTATTCCTCAAATCCAGATACGATTTAACACCCATGCAGTAAAACCATTAAAGGGGTTGTTCACCACTCGGGGCTTTTCTAGCAGACCCTCCAGCGTGGCACGACCTGCGGAGGGAAGTGTACCTGTCAGTCCCCTACCTCCTCTGCAGGTCATGTGGCCCCTGCCATCGATGACTGGCCACAACGGTGTCGGGTGCCCGTGAATCATATCACCGGATCATGTGACACATGGGGCATATGTCACCGCTGCCGCCATTCATTGACTGTAGGAGCAACGTTAAACCAGATTTCGATGAGAAGATATCGGCGATCTGCTGGGGAGTGAAGGAGACGGAACCCGGCAATAGGGATCAGATAAGTATGATTCTCTCCGCAGGTCTGGCCATGCTGGAGGGTTTGACAGAAAGGCCCCATGCCCGTGACACTATGCAAAATACAGATACCGGCCACGTTCCTCTGTCCCTATTATCAAAATGCTTATTTGGACAAATTGGACAAGAATGAGACATGTTCTATAATTTGCAGAACAGTCGCATGGGTGACATCTGTGTGCAATGTCCTAAATTTTTCCATGGGTCTGCGTCCGAATTGCAAAAAATGCGGATCAGACACTGACCATAAATATGGTCATGTGCATGAGGCCTTAAGACATCTTATCCACTGTACACAGCAAAGCGGATCCAACTGTCCAGGCCCCCAACAATCACAAGAAAAGGGGGGCCTGTGCTCCAGGTATGTGTCTGCCCCTCAATTCTGCCGCTCCATTCAACTATATGCAACTGCAGGAGATAGGCAAAGTGCAAACGCTCGGCTAATCTCCGACAGCAGCGTAGGTCTAAATGTGACCACCAGGTCCATTGAAACGGGGCGTGTGGACCTTCTTCTTCATGATCATATGGGATAAGTGGTCTTAATAGGACATGGAGTTATTATTGTTATTCGATGGACACCCCTTTTAGGGCTCATGCACACTACCATATGTACTTTGAGGTCCGCAAAACATGGATTAGCAGAAAATTCGGAAGATGTCCGTGTGCATTCCATATTTTGCGGAACAGAATAGTTGGCCCCTAATAGAACAGTCCTATCCTTGTCTGTAATGCGGACAATAATAGGACATGTTCTATTTTTTTTTGCAGAACAGACATACGGCAACAGAATGCACACGGAGTAACTTCCGTTTTCCCCGGCGCCTCCACAATGTCACTCACAGGAGGGTGTCCCCACCCCCAGGACAGGAAACAACGCAGAAGCACATGATTTAAAAAGGCCTGCCTCATCTTACCTATTCAGTCGTTTCCTGTCCTCGGGATGCGTGGAATCCTCTCCTGGAGTGCCAGGAATGATTTCTTCTCGCCCAGCCTTGATTTCTTTCCCCACACTTTGTGGGAGGGCTTGAGCAGGGAACGGGAACCCCAGGGAGGCACGGCCTCCCTTACCCGTTCCTAGGTGTAAGCCCTGCGTGCAGGCTGCCCCGGGCTCTCAATAGTCCCGGGTAAGGGGAGATTGTGCGGGATCTGATGCGCTGACATCACCAGGTGAGATTCTCCTTGGGTAAGAGAATCTCGCGCTTTAGCGTCTACTTCCGGGTGCTGCGGCTGGCGGGAATTTTAAAAGGAGTGAGGAGCAATCTGTTCTATCCCTTTATCACCGCCAGCAGCATGCTTGCCCCGGTGGATACGGACTCAGCAAGGAAGCCTGGAGATCCCGCTACCTCTGCCCTCAGCCTGGTAAGCCTCCTCCCAGTGGGGGTTTTGTTTTTTCCTCCCTGCTTTTATTTTTCTCTATTATATGCCTAATGATTATGCACTTCTTTTCATGGTGGCAGTGGTGTTTTCCCAGTATTTCACCCCTGGTGTAGGTCATGGTCCTTTAATTTTCTGGCCCTACAGTCCCTTTTATTTTTTTATTAGGGCCCAGAGACTATGGCATCTAAACCAGCTGGGGGAGATTCGGGATGCAAGAATTGCGCCATCTGCAGGAAGACTTTTTTTCCTCTAAAACGAAAAAGTCTTTATGTCCAAAATGTACCGAGAAGGTGGTCACAGAAGAGTCACCATCCTTCCTTGATTCCATGAGAGCTATGATTTGTCTCATAGATCCTTTACTTCTGACTTGTGGCTTGAGCTCGATGAAGGAGCTTGTATCTGATCCAGACTCTGCTTCTTCAGATGACTGCTCGGGAAAACCCTTGTTTCTGCCTGAAGAGACTGACTGTCTTCTTAAAACCATAAGAGCCACTATGGACATTGAGGAGGTGAAAGAAACTCGCTTCGTACAGGATCAAATGTTATCTTCCCTGCCTATATTTAAAAAAGCGTCAATTTTTTTTAGCAGATGCATCTGCAGACCTAGTTAGATTTCCCCCCAGGTCAGCTACTCTATCTAATGCGGCTCGTAGAGCAATCTGGCTTTGTACATGGTCTGGTGACGCCAGGTCAAAAAACTGTCTTTGCTCGATCCCCTGGGAATGAGATAGATTATTTGGCTCGGGATTAGATGATATTCTTGAAAGGGCCTCTGATAAGAAAAAAGGATTTCCCCTTAAAAACCGTTACTTTCATCAAAGACGGTCCTTTTAGAACCAGAAAAAATCAAGGCTGGATCAGAAGAACGAGGAAGGGTCAAGGAGGTGGCAGCCTTCTAGGGGTAGAGGAAAAGGATTCCTATTCAATCCTGAAAACTCCACCCGTCCCACACAATGACGCCATATGCCATGTCGGGGGGAAAATTAACTTTCTTCACCTCGGCCTGGGAAAAAATAGGAGCCTCCCCATGGGTAGTATCTACCCTAAAAGAGGGCCTAAAACTAGTCTTGTCAAGAATTAAAAATCAATGATCAATAAATGTGATTATTTTTTTTATTTAAATTTAAATCAGATTTTTTTTATATGAAATGCTTTTTGAGGAAAATATATTGCCATCCAAAGGTTATTCCATCATGAAAAAAAGATTTGCTTTTTAATTATGTAGAAAAAGGCTGTACGGTATATGTTTATTTTTTTGGTAAATAAATTCCATACCTTAATCCTAACTTCTACAAACCTATGAATACAGAATCAACCTAATCAAACTAATATGAAACATTGTTATTCTAAAAATCTTCATCTACTTGCATATTATAAGTTATACCAGCAAGAATTAGTCTTTATGTAGAAAACTTTGATTTAAATCAAGCCTTACTGACTAGTGATTTAAATCAAATCCACCCTGTTCTCTTGTTAACAAGAAGGTACTCCTTCCGGTAGATCAGTACGGCGAAGGTTTCTATTCTCCAATATTTCTGGTACAAAAGCCAAATGGAACCTTCCATTTTTAATAATAAATTTAAAATCCCTCAACAGATCCATCATATACAAAAAATTCAAGATGGAAACTATAAGATCCACCATGAATTTACTCCCTCAGGACTGTTTCATGGTGACCATGGAACTCCAGGACGCTTATTATCATGTCCCAATATTTCAGACTCGTCAAAAGCATTTAAGAATCGCTGTCTTCATGGGGGACCAACTACGCCATTTTCAGTTTGGAGCCCTCCCATTCGGACTCTCCTCTGCTTAAAGGATTTTTTAGAAGATCATGTCAGAAGTCATGTACCTATATCTAAAGCAGGTTCTGATTGTACCATATCTGGACGACTTCCTGATTGCTTCACCCTCAGAGGAAGTTCTATGTACCCACCTCTTTCAAGTGAAGAAGTGATTTACCACCCTGGAGTGGATTATAAACTTTAAAAAATAAGACCTATCTCCAGACCGAAAGAAGCTTTTCTTGGGAGTACTCTTAGATTCTCATCTTCTAATGACCTTTTTACCCCTAGAAAAAAAGAACAATCTACTTCAGAAAGTCTCTCAGTTCTGCAGCCAGAGGACTTCCTCCATCAGGATCATCATGACCATCCTAGGCCTTCTGACGGCTACAATCCCGTCAGTCAGATGGGCTCAAAGTCATACGAGGATTCTTCAAGCCTTCCTCTCATCCTCCTGGCATGGAACTAATTCAGCCCTAGAAAAACTCCTTCTCATCCCAAATTCCGTAAAAAAGATCCTTGATGTGGTGGAGAGTGGAAAAGAACTTGCAGACAGGTGTGTATTGGCGGCAGGGAAAAACGATGGTCGTAACCACAGACGCAAGCAGTTCGGGATGGGGCGGCCATTCAGAAGGGAGAATAGTTCAGGGCTGTTGGGGAAAAGATATGTTACAGTCTTCCTCCAATCTAAGAGAGCTCACAGCCATCTACAAAGTCATAGTCTCTCTTCACACTCCCTCGTCTCCAAAACACATAAAGGTGTTATCAGACAACACCACAGCAGTTGCCTACATGTACAAGCAGGGAGGGACCAGAAGCCGTTCTTTAGGGTCAGTGTCTTGGGACATTTTTTTCTGGGCAGAAAGAAATCTCATTTCTTTAACTGCTGTTAATGTGAAAGGAGAGAACAATGTAATAGCCGACTTCCTCAGCCGCCGGACTTTGAAGGAGGGAGAATGGTCCCTGAATTCTCAAATATTCCAACAAATTTGCAAAAAATGGGAAGTCCCAGATCTAGATCTATTTGCCACAAGGGGCAACAGGCAGATCAAAAGATTTTGTTCTCTCTCCCAACGGACCAACCGTTATGGGTAGACGCACTATCCCAACCATGGCCGAAAGCTCTTCTTTATGCTTTACCTGCCTTCAGTTTGATTCCAAGAACTCTAATGAAGGTAGAGGAGGAAAAAGCCTAGGTAATATTCATTGCTCCATTGTGGCCAAGGAGGTCTTGGTTCCCCCTGCTGCTCAGGCTGTCTGCGGGAGTATTCTCGACCCTTCCAGCTACCCCGGATCTTCTCCACCAAGGACCAGTATTTCATCCCAAGATAAATCAGCTCAACCTGACCGCCTTGAAGACTGATGCGGTAATCTCTACAATGATATTGAGCCAAAAGCCCATAACATCAAAAATGTATTTAAGAACCTGGAAATCTTTTTTGTCCTTCTCAAATAATCACCTTTCTCCAGACATTCCTCAAATTAAGTTCCTTGCAGTCGGGATTAGATAAGGGTCTCTGGGCTGCAACGCTCAAGGTGCAGGTTTCAGCTTTAAGTGCCTTTCTGGATAAAAGACTGGCATACTCCCCACTCATCAAGCGTTGGTTAAAGGGGGCGACAAGAAGTTTACCTACCTGCTGTCCCATCATCCCCCCCGGGACCTGAGTTTGGTCCTCTCAGTCCTAACGTAACCTCAGTTTAAACCAGTTGAACGGATTTCTTTAAGGATGCTTGTAGCAATAACAACTGCTAGGAGAATTGGAGCAATTCAGGCGTTCTCTCACAAGCCTCTGTATCTTACGGTCCTGGATGACCGCATAATTCTCAGACATTGTCCTGCTTTTCTTCCCAAGGTGTTTTCCAGGTTTCATTGTGAACAGGAAGTTTCGTTACCTACCTTCTGTCCATCTCCATCTACGAAAATGGATAGGAAATTCCGCAACCTGGATGTGAGAAGGAGCGTGTTATCCTGCCTGCATACCACCAGTAATTTCAGGCAGTCAAACCTTCTCTTTCTTCAATACCAGTGTCCAAATAAGGGACAGGCGGCCAGCAAATCATCTATGACAAGACGGATCGGAGATGTTATTGCTTTTGCTTATGTCCAAAAGAATCTTCATCCCCCTTCCGGGATAAAAGCCCATTCTAACAGAGCAGTGTCATCTTCCTGGTCCGAGTCTACTTCAGTCAGGTGAGCTGGAAATATTTTGCTGTTTGACTGTTCTGGATATATATTTTTTCCGCGCTCCCTGTTTTTTCCTCAAATGTTGCTGTGCACCATGGCTGATTCAGATTTGTCGGATGAACCTACAGGGGCAATGTGCCTGAAAGGATTGTCTGGACTGCAGTGTGAGGCTGACTAAGGCAGCCAATATTTTTGATTCACAAGACACTGTTCAGACTTCTAGTGGTTCATCTGATGTGGAACTACAAATGAGGGAACTTGGATCTCTGTTATCAAAGGAGATGAGAATCTGGTGGGATGAAAAAACGCTGAAGTCCTATTTGGAAAAATCTATGATTCCTAGAGTCTTGCGATTTAAAGAAATAACCCAATTATATTTACTGTACTTACCAGAATTCATACACAATTGGAACACTGTTTTATCTGAAGGTTCATTGAAACTTATGGCAATGATTGTAGAGCAAGAAGACACATTGTTGGAAACCACACGTGCACAAATTAAAGGGGTTGTCCAGGTTCAGAGCTGAACCTGGACATCCCTCCATTTTCACCCCGGCAGCCCCCCTGACATGAGCATCGGAGCAGTTCATGCTCCGATGCTCTCCTTTGCCCTGCGCTAAATCGCGCAGGGCAAAGGCATTTTTCTGAGTTCCGGTGACGTACCGGGCTCTCTATGGGGCTGACAGGAACCCCGGTGACGTCACCGGCACTGATGGGCGGGATTTGGCTCTGCCCTAGCCAGTAAAACGGCTAGGGCAGAGCTAAAGCCCGCCCCTCAAAGCCGGTGACGTCACCGAACACACTGCTGGGCGGAAGTTACCGCCCGGCAGTGTGTTATTGTAAACACAAGAGCCTGTGCCCTGCGCGATCTAGCGCAGGGCACGGGAGCGCATCGGAGCATGAGATGCTCCGATGCTAGGCTCAGGGGGGCTGCCGGGGTGAAAATAAGGGTATGAACCCGGACAACCCCTTTAAGGAAATACAAGAATCTTTGTTACCAGTGAAAGAGGAATTTAAAATATTGGACAATGCTGTGAAAGAAAAAATGATTGCTCTGGAGGAAAAAATACACACTGAGGAAACAAAATTTTAAAGAGATCTTATGGATTATTCTCTCGACCAAGTATATACATGGAAACAAAGGACTTTGCATTCATCTAAATCAATTCTGATAAATTAAAAAAACGTAGAGTGAGTTTCACCAGTGCGGAACACTTTTTTTTGGAATCCATGGTTTCCGTACAAGAGGGAGACTCATCAGGAAATATGAAATAACAAAATAATTCTGCTCACACTGAAAATAAAAATAGGAATGCAAATGGCAGAAAGAAGAAAAAAAAAGACAGAATCTCAGGAACCATCAATACAGTCGGAGAATAATCCAAAAAAGGAACAAGGAGAGCAGGGCAAAAGCACCGACCAAAATACAAGATATCCGAGGAGGACAGTAACGAGACAGAAACAGAAGATGCAGTTATCAATTTATGGATTTATATCTTATCTGGCCCTGAACGGTATGGAAGATTCATTGATGATATTATCTTGGTGTCGAACTCCACAGAAGAGGATTTTGTGAATTGCGTGAAATACATGAACAAAAATGCCTTTTTTTGGATGTTAAGTTTATCAACAAAGGGAATGAGGTTGCCAGTAACAACGACAGAAAAGATAGAAGTAGGAATACTTTGCTATTGGCGTCCTCTTGTCACCCTAAACATGCCATCAATGGTATCCCCTATGGTGAGATGATTAGAATCTGCCGTAATTGTGCACAGGACTCCACCTATAGAAAGGAAAGCGCAGCATTATATAGAAGACTGAAAGCCAGGGGATATAGTGAGAATTTGCTAAAACAGACTAGAAAAGGTGAACCTTTTGGATAGAAAAAATCTAATCTCCCAGGAAATAAGCAGTAGTAATGAAATAGAGGTACATGAGCGTAAGGTGGCAGGCAGTTCAATGAGGTGCGGAACATTATCACCAGGTATTTACCGATTCTGTATCAAGATGACCATTTGCGACAAATATTGGAACCAGGAATTCAAGTTGTGAGCAAAAGAGCTCCAACTATATCGACACACTGTCTCCGAGTTTATTTTCGGAGAAAACGGGGTCTGCAAGTAACTCCTGGTTGAACGTCACTGGCTGCTACATAATGTATACCCTGCCGATTTATTAATCTAGTGCTACAGATTAAATCTATATATATAAACTGTAACACAAGCAACGTGATCTATTTGGCCACCTGCAGCAGCTGTAGCGCTCAATATGGTGGGTTGCACCACAAATAGTTTGAAACCCAGAATAAGGAAACACCTTTCGGACATTTCAAACATGAAGGTAGTGAGTATTTCAATGTCATCTCGACATTTCTAAGGCTACTTTCACACTTGCGCTTGATCGGATCCGTTCTGAACGGATCCGATCATATTAATGCAGACGGAGGCTCCGTTCAGTACGGATCCGTCTGCATTAATAACTTTAAAAAAATTCGCAAGTGCGCAAGTAGCTTGCGCGGATCCGTTCAGACTTTCAATGTAAAGTCAATGGGGGACGGATCCGCTTGAAGATTGAGCCATATGGTGACATCTTCAAGCGGATCCGTTCCCATTGACTTACATTGTAAGTCTGGACGGATCCGCACGCCTCCGCACAGCCAGGCGGACACCCGAACGCTGCAAGCAGCGTTCAGCTGTCCGCCTGTCCGTGCGGAGGCGAGCGGAGCGGAGGCTGAACGCCGCCAGACTGATGCAGTCTGAGCGGATCCGCTCCATTCAGACTGCATCAGGGCTGGACGGCTGCGTTCGGGTCCGCTCGTGAGCCCCTTCAAACGGAGCTCACGAGCGGACAGCCGAACGCTAGTGTGAAAGTAGCCAAAGACGTACATGGAGGTGACACAGAAGATCTTGAAGTCATTGGTATTAAAAGGGTTAAAAAAAAACATTGCGAGGAGGAGATCTAAACAGACAGATTTTTCAATAGGGAGTCTTTTTGGATCTTCTTATTACATGCCAAGATTCCAAGTGGCATAAATAATGGACACGATCTCATCCTTGGATATTGATTTTATAGTTTGCACAACTATATGTGATTGTTGATTAATTTTTCCCTTTTTGTAGAAGCTTTTTTTTTTTTTTTTTCAAGTAGTTTAGTATTTTCTGATGTCACCAGACACATCCTCATTTCCGGTTTGAAGATTGTTCACACATGGAATCGGAGGAGTGTCTGTGGTGGGTGAAGGGTTTTTTAAACCAGTAACTTTTGCTACACAGTATGGGCATGAATAAGACAGATCGTCGAAACACGTAGACCGCAAAGCGCTCTGATCAGCTCATGGAATTTTAAAAAGAATCGCAATAAAAAGGCTGGATTTTATCCATAGTGCATGTCCTGAAGAAAAAGCTCTCATGGTGTCGCTTCTCCGTCACCAGGTCACCCAAAGGGTCCTCCCTGCCTCCTTTTTGTCAGTCCGTTATAGCGGGAGATCCCTCTCATTGGGCAGTGACTTGCTTGAATCTATGTATTCTAGGAAACATGACCCAATGTTGGTTTTTGGGAGGTATTGGTTTTTCGGGAAGAGATCCAGCTGACGTAGGGAGTTTTACAGGCAATGCAAATTAGCTCTCTTCTAGAAGGAACAAACCCGTCTCTCTAGCGCCACCTATAGGCAGGTCCCCTGTCTAACCCTTTAAAAAACATCCCAAGCCGGCAGCAGTACCTGAGAGTAGCCAGCAGCGTGTTTGTAACGACCATTTTCTTCCTGCAGGCAGATTAAGCAAAAGCTGTAAAAACGTTCTTTAATCCCCTGCCGGCGCGCTTCTCTAGTCAGGCTTGAAGTCACGGAGGCAGCGGCCTACGGTAACCACGCCCCCTTCCCCGCCCCTTCGCTGTGACTGACAGCCGGCAGTAAGGCAAAGCCAGCCGAACTATCGTGCATAAGCGCTGTCAGTCACAGGGAAGGCGGCGTGGTTACCGTGACTTGAAGCAAGGAGGCCGCTGCCTCCGTGACTTCAAGCCTGACTAGAGAAGCGCGTCGGCAGTGGATTAAAGAAGTGAATGGGGCTGTGTGAAAATCGCAAGCAGGTGCGGATGCGGTACGATTTTTCACGCATGGTTGCTAGGTGATGATCGGGATGGGGATCCGATCTTTATTATTTTCCCTTATAACATGGTTATAAGGGAAAATAATAGCATTCTTAATACAGAATGCTAAGTAAATTAGGGATGGAGGGGTTAAAAAAAATAATATATATATTAAACTTACCTCATCCACTTGTTCGCGAAGCCCGGCTCGTCTTCATTCCTCTTCTTTGAGGACCTGGGAGGAAAAGGACCTTTGGTGACGTCACTGCGCTCATCACTGTGATAGACCATGGTCCTCAAAGAAGAAGAATGAAGACGAGCCGGGCTTCGTGAACAAGTGGATAAGGTAAGTTAAATGTATTTATTTATTTATTTTATTTTTTTATATTTTTTTTTAACCCCTCCATCCCTAATTTACTTAGCATTCTGTGTGCTATTATTTTCCCTTATAACCATGTTATAAGGGAAAATAATAAAATCTACACAACACCGAACCTGAACTTCTGTGAAGAAGTCCGGGTACCAAACATGTCGATTTTTCTCCCACGCGTGTAAAACGCATTAAAACGCTTTGCACTCGCGCTGAAAAATTGCGCATTTTTTTTCCTGCGACGCACACCGCATCCTATCCGGCCCTCACACGCAACGCCCGTGTGAAAGAGGCCTTAGAGAAACAAGGAATAGTTATAGACAGCGAGTGGAGGGAGGAAACGGCTAGCTTCTTTTCTCATTTGGATTTTAGTAGGAATCAATATGGCGGACAGCATGGGCCAAAGTCATGGTATTTCCTTTAAGCAAATATTGCCACACCTTGAGAGACATCCCTTGGACGGTTTTATTTAGAAATCTGTAGAAGTAAAGTATTATCATTGGAACGCCCCTTTAAGGCTCATATTTTTCTTAAAGGGGCTGTCCCATTTGAGTTACTGTATGTTCTCACTAAGGCTAGTTTCACACCTGTGGCACGGAGATCTGGACGGACACAGACCACAGCTTGTAGCGTTTTGTGTGTGTCCGATTCTCCGACTTTTTGCCGGAATGAAAGATACTGTACATAAGTAATATTGGGGTATCCCTTTTAATCAGAGTTGATTTAAATAAATAGGTTTAAAGGGGGTGTCTAGAATTAACATGGCGCCATACTTGTCTACAGGTTGTTAGTGGTATTGCTGCTCAGCTGTGTTCACATTCAGGAAAAATTAGCTGTAATACCACTAACAACCTGTGGGCAGGTGGGGTGCTGTTTTTGGAAACAAGCAGACGTGTTTTTCTAATCCTGGACAAGCCCTTTAAAGGGGTCATCCGATTAAAAAAAAAAACTGTGTATCAGATGCCTTATTTGGGAATTCGGAGTTGATGCAATGAGCGTCTCGCTCTGGAGGACCTGCCCTGTCCTACATGACACAGACGACCCATTCATGTGAATAGACATTGTTGTGATGCCTCATTACACCTGTGGTGGCGCTGCAGGGATTGTGAACACTTTTCCCACCAGCGTTGGCCACAGATCACAGATGATCGATGGTGGTCCCAGCAGAGTGATACTTTAGGAGGGTGCCTCAAGGGACCCTTCTCACAAGTACAGATTGTCCAAGCAGAGAGCCCCTTTAATGCTTATATTACAATAAGCGATCATGGGCTTCCAATAGATTTAGCATTTACCATATCAGCCGTAGTTTTTTTTGGTTGGTACGCTAAGCTTTTGGGTTAAAAAAAATTTAATATGTAATTGTAAATTTCCTGCAGGGCCGTTACTTCCTGCTTCTGTCCTTTTAAAAATTCCGACTTCATATTCTTTTGCTTACTAGACAAATAGGGTAAGAGCCAAAATGCCAAGAGTTCAGATTGCACAAAGAGAGCGATATTAAAAGTTCACATGCTGTGATAGCTTCGATAATCCTGAAAAGGCAAAATCCTTGTGGCGTTCCGCCAGCGCCGGTCTCCAGTCATGGGGTTGGGTTTTGTGCTGTCTTCTGGATGTACTAAGTTTTTAATTTTTAAAATATATATTTTTTTTATCAGTCCCAGGATCTCCTGAGGCCTCTCTGGCTTAATGGCTCATGTGACATCTCCTCGTATGTCCATGTGATAGCGGCAGTCGTAAGCCAGAGATTGTGCTTTCTTCACCCAAGTGCTTACTCAGAAACGCTCTATTGTAGACATGCTCTAGAAGGAGGAGAGCGGCCGATCATTTCTGAAGTATTATGGCCTCCTCCATGGAGGACGTCTGAGTCCTGTTCCAGGAGTTGTGCTGGCCTGCCTGCTGACTCCATTTTTTAGCATCAGGAAGAAAAGGAGCATCAAATTTTATGGGGCGTGTCCTTTCTGCTGCAGCTTTCTCGCTATTGCAGCTCAGGGTGTGTCCCCTTAACTAAAGCTCTCTCCCTATCGCAGCTCAGGGGGTGTCCTTTCTGCTGCAGCTCTCCCGCTGTCTCAGCTGAGGGTATGTGTCCTGTATGCTGCAGCTTTGTCCCAATCACAGCTCAGGGGGTGTCCTTTCTGCTGCAGCTCTCTCACTATCTCAGCTGAGGGTATGTGTCCTGTATGCTGCAGCTCTGTCCCTATCACAGCTTAGGGGATGCCCTCCCTATCTCAGCTCAGGGGTTGTTCCCTTTCTGCTGCAGCTTTCTCACTAGCTCAACTCAGGGGTTTGTGTCCTTTCAGCTGCAGATCTCCCCCTGGCAGAGCTCAAGGGTCATGTACTGTTTACTGCAGCCATTTATCACACAACTCTGGGGGCATATCCGTTCAGCTGCAGCTCTGTCCCTATCACTGCTCCAGGGTGTGTCCTTTCTTCTGCAGTTCTCTCCCTGTAACATTCACTGCTTTTTATATTAGATCCACCTGGTGGCAGTTGAAGGATGGAACTGAGCATGTGTGTCCACTTCAATGATGTTGGTGAGGTGGACAGAGAAATGAGGAAAAGAATAATGGACAGCAGGAGGCGCTGTACAGATAGTGGCTATATTACATTTTTTATTACATGCAATTACTAAAGTATTCAGATCGTTTTTTGAAAACTGTAGAATATTTTTCATGGGACATCCCCTTTAAATTATTTTTTTTAGAAGTTTTATATTCACTTTATCCTGGGAGGAGGGGGGGGAGAAGGGCTATGACAACTGTGTTAAGCACGTTTCTCTTTCAAATGAAAGGTTGTCACTTTTCAAGCCCACTGACCGGCTGTCTATCTCTGCTGTATTACTTATAACACTATAGAACAGCAGTAACTTTCTATAGAATTGCACCTTCACTGAGGCTTCTTGCAGTTTTTGGATGTGGGGTCACTGAGCACTTAGGGGTTAATTCGCTCTGCACGCTCTTCCACTAGATGGGCTCTGACCTGGGACAGGTAGCTGACTCATTTCACTTCTGAAGCAAACCACATGAAGAAACAAGCTCCGCTTTGTGATGGAACATTTTGTACGCTACGTACGACCTGTATGGGGGCGATACATTGCTTTGCGGGCGAGGACTCTGCTGTCTCGTTTCGTAAGGCTATGAAAGAACGGGTAATAACATGAACTAGCCTTATTAAAGGGGTTGTCAGACCCCCCCCTATTATGAGCTGTAGCTAAGTATGTAGATGACATGGTTACCCGGCCTGAATACTTTTGTAATTGCATGTAATTAAAAATTTTGTACAGCCACTGAGTTATTCACTGAACTCTGTATAGCGCCACCTGCTGTTTGTTCTTTTTCTTATTTCTTTGTCCGGCTCACTGAGATGGCCGCACATGCTCAGTTTAATCTTTCAACTGCCTCCTGAGCTGTGGTAGGGAAAGAGCAGCAGCAGAATGGACACGCCCATTGAGCTGCAGCAGAAAGGACACTCCTCCTACATTCAAGCAGAGCAATGAATGTGGAGATCTCCGGACCCATGTGAGGTCCAGGGCTGGTTCTAGCTTTGTTAGAAAAAGATTGTCATGTACTATACGATGTCTGATTTTCATTTTTTACATTAATCATGGGATAACCCCTTTAAGGGGATAATCCCGCCGATCCTACCTACTGGCTGCTGGAATGTGCCTGAAATTGATGGCCTAGCCTAAGGATAGTTATGTTATTTACATGGAGAATCAAGTGAAAAAAGGAAAAAAAGATAATGCTATTATTATTATTATTATTATTTATTTTTTTTTTTTTCAATTTCCCCCAAAAATAATAAAATGTAATGAATAATATGTAACCCAAAATGATTTTTATTAAAGGGGTTCTCCCATGACTAATGTAAAAAATTTAAATCAGGCATCATAGTAGGGCTGAAACGATTGCTCAATTGAATCAAACACAAAAAAATCCTCTGCAAATTATTTACATTGAGGATTCATTTGTGTCATGTGACCACGGAGCGGGAGTGAAGCGCTTGCTATTACTCACCCACCTGCCCGCACCGCGCTGCACTCCGCTGAGGGAAACTTTGTGCGCGCGTCCAGCGGCCATGCCGGTCGGCAGTCTGCTGCCTTTCAGTGTGGAGTGTTCTTCCAGCAGCCTGCTCCGCAGCGCACCCCCTTTGGTCCTGGGCTGCAGGATGAAGAGGACAGGGGTCGCCTCGCCAGCCGCCCGGATCCGGGAGGAACATGAGAGGAAGCCAAGGACACGCTGAACCGGCCGCCCGAGCACATCAAGGGGGAGATCCAGGAGGAGAATGACCGGCTGCGGGCGCAGGGCAGGGGCACGGCCGCAGGCAGGTTAAATCCCCGGCCCTTCAAAGAGCCTATCGGAGTGGTGGGCAAGGAGCCTGCGGATCCTGATGTCAGGCAGAAGCGGGATAACATCAAGGAGGTGAGGAGCCTGGGGAATGGGTCTGGTGTAACAGGTGATGCCAGCCACTGCTGGTACCATGTGCTGGCACTGGAGGATGACATGACAGGTCACACTGGTGCAGAGGAGGGGGCGAGACTTACAGTCTAGGTGGCACTTTATGTCCTGCTGGGATCAGGACTCGGTGCCAGTTTACTGCGGTATGTGGGTTATGCAGCTTATTGTGGTAGCTGTCATCTACCAGGCATGCTGCTGCTCCACAGCGTATGCCTTGATGGCACTGGGGGGCAAGCTGGTGGCACTGGGGGGCAAGCTGGTGGCAGCTGGTGGCAGTGAGGGGGCAAGCTGGTGGCACTGGGGGATAGTGGAGCTGATGGCACTGGGGAACTGATGCACTAGGGCTGATCGCACAGTGGGGACAAAGGGTGTTGGGGACTGATGGCAGAGGGTCTGATGAGTTTTTATAAAGGGAAACAGTCTATTAATTCATTTTTTCTTATTAGAATACTCAATTAATCGGTAGAATACTCTATTTCTAAAAGAATCGTTTACTGCCCTACATCATATAGTAAACTGAAATCTCTTTCTAACAAAGCTAGAACCAGCCCTGTACCTCACATGGATCCAGAGATCTCCTCATTCATTGCTCTGCCAGATTTGTATCAAGCTGGCAGCTCAAGGGGCGTGTCCTTTCTGCTAGCAGCTCAATGGGAGTGTCCTTTCTGCTGGCGGCTCAAGGGGCGTGTCATTTCTGCTGGCGGCTCAAGGGGCGTGTCCTTTCTGCTGGCGGCTCAAGGGGCGTGTCCATTCTGCTAGCAGCTCAAGGGGAGTGTGCTTTCTGCTGGCAGCTCTCTCCCTATCACAGCTCAGGAGGCAGTTGAAGTATGAAACTGAGCATGTGCGGCCATCTCTATGAGCCGGACAAAGAAATAAGAAAAAGAACAAACAGCTGGTGGCGCTATACAGATGCATTTTATTGAATAATTCAGTAGCAATAATAATTTTTTAATTCCATGCGATTATAAATGTATTCAGAGATCCAGGTGCTGGTGTGGAAACTGTAGAATATTTTCTGTGGGACATCCCCTTTAAAGGGGTTCTCTGGGCTTTTTATATTAATGACCTATCCTCAAGATCAGTCCGACACCTGGCAGAACCCCTTAAATGACATTTATCTTGTGCTTCTAGTGAGCTAACCCCCTTATTAAGCGACCTTGTGCTTGATTACGAGCTAAAGAATTCACATTAACCTGGCTGCGAACAGAACACTTACCTGGTGTCCTCCTTTCCATCTTCTCAGCTGCAGATCCACTGATTCCCGGCCTCCTCTTCTGCCATCCAAGACGGCCGCGCCACTTCTCTGACTACTTGGTGCGTACTGTGCATGTGGTAGTCCAAAACACTCCCTGCTGCTCACGTGAACAGTGCTGGCCAATCGAAGAGCAGGGCTGGACAACCAGTTGATGTATTGGACTACGGACGGACAGTGTGAGAAGCGGTGCGGCCGGGAACCGGTAGATGTGCAGCTGAAAAGGAGGGAGCCAGGTAAGTGTTCTGTACATGGCCCAGCTAATGGGATAAAAAATAAATAAATAATAATAAATTTGTTCTTTTAAACTGGAGGTCCACTTTAAATTGTCTCCCATTGCTGTTGTCTCTTCTGCCTCTGCTCTGTATGTATACCGCATTTCAAGATGAGCCACATAATGCTAAAAACAGCAGCAGCCGCTCTGAAAAGGAGATGTGGTCAGAAAGAGAGAAGTTAAGCCGCCTGATGGGATTTCGAAAACCTATATAAATAGTCACAGCACACATCTAAGTATGCCAACCGTTACACAATATCCAAGAAACCCTTTTGGCTTTGAGTTTACCCTATGGCACAGTATTAAGAGATGGCAGCATTAAAGGGCATCTGTCAGCAGTTTTGCACCTATGAAAACTGTTGCATGTGCGCTTGGCAGCTGAAGGCATCTGTGTTGGCCCCGTGTTCATATGTGTCCGCATTACTGAGAAAAAATATATTTTATTATATGCAAATGAGCTTCTAGGAGCAAAGGGGGCGTTACCATTACACCTAGAGGCTCTGCTCTCTCTGCAACTGCGGTGCTCCCTGCACTTTAATTGACAGGGCCAGGTATGATCATGTGTACAGTGCCTGACCCTGTCAAAGTGCAGAGAGAGCAGAGGATGTGAAAGTAAAGGCAACGCCCCCGTTGCACATATTAAACCTTAATTTCTCTCAGCAATGCAGGCACATATGGACACGGGACCAACACAGATGCCTTCAGCTGCCAAGTGCACATGGAACAGGTCAGTGTCATAGGGACAAATCTGCTGACAGATGGACTTTAAGTGATAGAAGGGCCATTTGATGAGGTGAGATGACCCCTTTAAAGGAACTGCTCCAGATGTCATCGGGGTTCAGCAGGTTTCTGAAGTGAAAATCATTGGGTGTTCCTGAATGTGTCCCATCTGACATCAGGCTAGCCCCCTTGTAGTAGTCCTTTCAGGAACATCCCATATGTTCAGGCCTTGTTCCTGTTGACCTCCAGATAACCACTGTTTGGAGCTGTGATAGTCCTCTGACTGTGGCGCTCAGTCCGCGCTGGCTCTTACATTGTATCTATCAGCCGCCAATTTGCTGATACGGCCTAATCTGCTTCCCGATAACACGGCTTGTTTTATACAGTTTATATGAACTAAGCAAAGCTGTGCGCGCAGATGTGCCGAGTCCTGCGGTATTCTTCATCTGAGGTATTGTAGAGTCCAGCTCATAGACCCTGACCCCATGGGCAGAGCTACCAGGGTAGCGGGCATAGCAGTGGGCCCAACAACTAAAGGTCCATTATCACACAGCAGTAAGGTGCAGGGGCGTTACTGTGACATCACTTATTATCCATGTACTGTGACATCACTGTGTTTATTATCTCTGTACTGTGACATCACTGTGTTTATTATCTCTGTACTGTGACATCACTGTGTTTATTATCCCTGTACTGTGACATCACTGTGTTTATTATCCCTGTACTGTGACATCACTGTGTTTATTATCCCTGTACTGTGACATCACTGTTTATTATATCCGTACTGTGACATCACTGTGTTTATTATCCCTGGACTGTGACATCACTGTATTTATTATCCCTGTACTGTGACATCACTGTGTTTTATTATCCCTGGACTGTGACATCACTGTGATTATTATCCCTGGACTGTGACATCACTGTGATTATTATCCCTGGACTGTGACATCACTGTGTTTATTATCCCTGGACTGTGACATCACTGTGATTATTATCCCTGTACTGTGACATCACTGTGTTTATTACCCCTGTACGGTGACATCACTGTGTTTATTATCCCTGGACTGTGACATCGCTGCGTGTAATATATTATCCATGCACTGTGACATCACTGTGTGCTTTGGCCTATTCTTTGACATCACTGTGCATCATATCTGTGGTGTGGCATTACTGTGCATTGTCCATGTGCTCACTGTGAAATAATTACTGTATGTTCATTATCCTTATGACATCACGGAGTAGATTTTCTGTGCGCTCTGACATCACTATAGGCATCATCATTGGACCATGACATCTCTGTGTTAATTACCGCTGCGCTGTGACATCCCTGTGTGCATTGTACCTGTGCTTTGACATTAGTGTGTGCAATCTCTATTCTGCGACACCACTTTGTGCATTATCTATTTGTTAATTGTGGCATCAGTTTGTGCCTTATCCTATACTATGACATCATGGAATAGATTATTTGAGCGCTGTGACATCACTACATGTGTTATTTCTGTGCTTGTTCAGAATGTATATGGCAAAGTGGGGAGACCAAAATAGTCATTAGCTTTTTGTGATCATGGTTCAGTGGGGCCCCATCTTAAGCTTTGCTGTTGGGCCCATCTAGCACAGAATTTGGAATTAATTGTCCACAGCGGCCATTATTATTAAGATTGCAAATTAAATAAAAGACTAAATAGTAATGCAGCCCTGCCCATCGCACCACATACAGTAGATCGCTTAGAATTTACCCCCAATCATTGGTGCCAGAGAAGGTTCACCAGAACCACCGGCAGATGCCTTCTCTCTGAGGAGCTTCAAGACATCCTACAAAATATTCCAGTATAATTTTGGTCTATGTTTTTTTTTTTGGTTCTCAAGACATTAGACTGTGCCAGATTCTTACTATTGAAAACACAATTTGAGACGTACTAGATCTCCTTATGGAGAGCACAGATTCTGCGCGAGGAGTCTTATGGGCCAGAAAACACTCCTGGAATTCTGGTAAGAAAGGGATACAGTTAAGCTCTTAACAAGCTCTACCTCTAATGCCACCAGATGTAAGGCAGCTATCCTATAAGTACATGGTCAATCTTTTAAAAAAGGCCTTTGATAAAAACTAAGCCAGCATCTCATCTGCAGACAGCTGTTTTGGGCTGATTGCCCCTCATCCCAGAATAACTGAGGAGCATTGCCTGGCTTGTAAGACTCCTTACGCTCATTAGGCGGTGTCCATAAGGAGATATGGTATTCCCAAATCCTGACCTTGTGAAGCTAGAGCTCTCTGCTCTGATGAGAGGCAATCCCCCCCCAAAACAGCTGTCTGCAGATGAGTTGCTGGCTTAGTTATTGTCCAAGTCATGTCTTGAAACCGGTTTAAAAGGTCAACCATTGACTTGTAGGATATCTGACATCTGGTGGCCTCAGAGGCAGAGCTTGCTAAGAGCTCATTTCTATTGAGAACACATGCATGCTTGGCTGAGCCCAGAATGCATGTGTGTGGAGAGAGGTGGGCGGGAAGGAATAACTGTTAGGCTGACTATGCCTCTTCGTAATGCAGAGGATAGTGCAGTTCTCATAAACCTCGGAGGCCTAGTGCTCGGATTTTCTTAGGATCACATCTATATTTTCTTTTTTGGAAGGGGAAGAACACTAATGAGCTCTTCAGGGAAAAAGGCATGTAGCCCGCTATCCGACGTCCCTGACTCTACAGCAGTTTGTGTGATAACAGTGCGGCTGATATTAGCATTTGCAAAATGCATTGCAATGTTTTGCACTCGCGCGGAAAAATCGCTTTTTTTTTTTTTTTACCGCAACGCACCCGCATCTTATCTGTGCAAAAAACATGATGCCCGTGTGAAAGAGGCCTAACAGTACAGAGCGTACAGACCTGCGCCCACAATGCTGACACGGTCACACATAGCTGAAGCAGGTGCTTCCTGTCTAACCGCATCTACTGGTGTATATACTGTATGATACTATCTTTTTATTATTATTTAAAAAAATAATAATTTGTTGGATCAGTTATCTGCATTGGCTTAAAACCCTAGTAATATATCTTTGTTTCCCTTTCTTGATTTTTAGCATTTTTGAGCTGTACAAAGCTCATTTTCCATGGAAACTGTCAGCAGGTAGGATGGGTGTTGTTTATGGGAATTTTTTTATTCTAATTATGTCACGCTTTGAATACCGAGTCGGGCTGTGCGCAAACGAAGAGAGTGATATCCAAATGACTAATAGATACAAATTGCAGCTTGTTGATGGTTTCCAGGTATATCTATATAGGTGTGTGTGTATAAATATATATAAATATATATGGAAAAATTCAAAAGGGGACATATATCAAAACTGTAAGGCCTCATGCACACGACCGTTGTTGCACACGACCGACGCGGATGACAATCTTGTGTGCCTCCCCGTTTTTTCATGGACCCATTGACTTGAATGGGTCCGCGAACCGTTTTCCGTGAAAAAAATAGGACAGGTTATATTTTTTTGACGGACTGGAACCACGGATCACGGACGCGGATGACAAACGGTGCATTAGCCGAGTTTTCAACGGACCCACTGAAAGTCTATGGGTCCGAAAAAACTAACGGAAAACGGAACAATGGACACGGAACACAACAACAGTCGTGTGCATGAGGCCTAAAGGAAAGAAAAACTGGCTTAGTTGCCCATAGCAACCAATCAGAATCCACATTTATTTTTCAGAGCCATTTTGGAAAATTAAAGATGGAATCTGATTGGTGGCTAGGGGCAACTAAACCTGTTCTCTGTTTCACGAGTTTTGATAAGTCCCCCCCCCCCCAAAGACATTTATAGACTTGTCTAAAAGGGAAACTGTAGGTTTGCCCATAGCAACCAATCACAGCGCAGCTTTCATTTTATATTCTGCTCTTGAAAAATGAAAGCTGCGCTGTGATTGGTTGCTATGGGCCACAAGCACAGATTTGGTTTTGGGCCGTAAATCTGCCTCAGAGGCAGATATATTACAAAAGTGGGAAATGTTGGGCGATTATTTTTTCATATTTTTTTTCACAGCCTTTGGCTACATGCACACGACCGTATGTGTTTTGCGGTCCGCAAATTGTGACGTCCATATGTCATCCTTTTTTTGGGGTTGTTTTTTTTTGCGGATCCATTGTAAAAATGCAAAACGGACAAGAATAGGACATGCTCAATTTTTTTTGCGGGGCTACAGAACGGACATACGGATGCGGATAGCACACGGTATGCTGTCCACATTCTTGGCAGGCCCGTTGAAATGAATGGGTCTGCCTCCTATCCACACAAAAAGACGAAACGGACACGGAAACGAATCACATTTGTGTGCATGTAGCCTTTATCAGTTCGCTGGGTTTGCACGCCCAGGTAGTCACATTCAACCGCAACCACGGGGTGTGCACACAGGGCAGATTTATGAAACTCTAATAGGAAAAACTGCCCATATAGCCCATGGCAACCAGTCGCAGCGCAGCTTTCATTTTGTATTCTGCTCTTGGAAAGTCCAAGCTGTGCCGTGATTAGTTGTAGAGATGAGCGAAAAGATACTACAGAATCGATTCGTCCAATCAGCAGGGCTTGGAATGAAGAAGCCCTGCTGATTGGACCAATCGATTCTGTAGAATTTTTTTGTTCATCTCTAATTTGTTGCTATGGGGAACAAAGGCCGTATTAGTTTTAGACAGTTTCGTAAATTTGTGATCATTTGGACAATTTTGCCAGTAACCCCCCAGTTTTATCCAAAGAACGGTGCACCCATTAACATAGTTATGAATCTTTGTCGGTAAAACGGCGGTATTAACATGCGAAATCTTGCAGCCGATCAACGCGCTCTTTGAAATCCTCGCCTGTGGGCGAGGTCTTGGTGGCATGCGACTATCACAGCATGGTGACCCGGCCATTTGGTGGCCCTATAACTTTTGATTCGACCTGTGCAACTTATTTTAACGTCCATTTTTCCGATGTCTGCCTCAGTTATAGTCCTCACTGTAAGGGTTAAACCATGCCAGAAGATCTGTTACTCCCAGAAGCCATTGAGTTATATCTGCTAATTCTGACAAGACCAAGGCTAAGGTGATGGAAGTAATGGGTTCCGGCCTCCCGTTTCTGCAGCGCTATCATACTGATCGGCGGCCTGTATCTGTATTGTGAGAGCCCCTCCGTTATCACAGCCCCCTCAGATCAGAGCAAAACTCTGACTTCCCTGCCGCTAATCTGAGCTGTACAAGTTTCCACTCCCAGAATCCTTTCTGATTAAATACTGGCAAACATTCTCTCACGTGCTGAAGTATGGCTGTCTGTTTTTTTGTTTTGTTTTTTATAACCCTATCCGAGGGCTTTATGAGCATCCACCTGATCCCGAGGGCTTTATGAGTGTCTACCTGATCCCGAGGGCTTTATGAGCGTCTACCTGATCCCGAGGGCTTTATGAGCGTCTACCTGATCCCGAGGGCTTTATGAGCGTCTACCTGATCCCGAGGGCTTTATGAGCGTCTACCTGATCCCGAGGGCGGCTTTATGAGCGTCTACCTGATCCCGAGGGCTTTATGAGCGCCTACCTGATCCCGAGGGCTTTATGAGCGCCTCCCTGATCCCGAGGGCTTTATGAGCGCCTCCCTGATCCCGAGGGCTTTATGAGCGCCTCCCTGATCCCGAGGGCTTTATGAGCGCCTACCTGATCCCGAGGGCTTTATGAGCGCCTACCTGATCCCGAGGGCTTTATGAGCGTCTCCCTGATCCCGAGGGCTTTATGAGCGTCTCCCTGATCCCGAGGGCTTTATGAGCGTCTCCCTGATCTCGAGGGCTTTATGAGCGTCTCCCTGATCTCGAGGGCTTTATGAGCGTCTCCCTGATCTCGAGGGCTTTATGAGCGTCTCCCTGATCTCGAGGGCTTTATGAGCGTCTCCCTGATCTCGAGGGCTTTATGAGCGTCTCCCTGATCTCGAGGGCTTTATGAGCGTCTCCCTGATCTCGAGGGCTTTATGAGCGTCTCCCTGATCTCGAGGGCTTTATGAGCGTCTCCCTGATCTCGAGGGCTTTATGAGCGTCTCCCTGATCTCGAGGGCTTTATGAGCGTCTCCCTGATCTCGAGGGCTTTATGAGCGTCTCCCTGATCTCGAGGGCTTTATGAGCGTCTCCCTGATCTCGAGGGCTTTATGAGCGTCTCCCTGATCTCGAGGGCTTTATGAGCGTCTCCCTGATCTCGAGGGCTTTATGAGCGTCTCCCTGATCTCGAGGGCTTTGAGCGTCTCCCTGATCTCGAGGCCTTTATGAGCGTCTCCCTGATCGTATTAATAGTGGTGATTTTCTCCTCATATCCTGTTTCTGTTGGTCGTCATCTTGGAGACTTCTAGAATGGTTTCTCTACGTTCCTAAGCCATTTAAACATCCCCCCCCACCCCCCACCCCACACTCGAATACTCTAAAGCAACATGAGGACAGTGCGACCCCCCCCCCCCCAACCTGCAGTATATGTAGAGAACTTTGGCCCTAAAAGAGCATTTTATCACTGCTGTCATTTTAAGGCAGCTCATCTTGTGTGGTCTTATAAATGTAGCACCAAGTGGTGCAGAATTTCTCATAGTCCAGGATAATATGGACAGAGATAAGAGGCCCATACACCTCCAAAAGCTGTCATTAGCTATTTGACAATAAAAGTAAAATTTAAAGGGGTTTTCCAGTTTGCCTTAACATCCTTTAAAATCATATTTTTTGAAGATCTGTAACTTATTTATTTTCCCTTTATCGCTCCTATTTTCCGTTCTGTGCTGTGGTCACATGACCATGTCCATGTAGCCCTTTCTTATTTCCTGCGAAGTTATGTCCATGGGCGGGGCAGTGATAGGGGAGTGTCTATGTTACTAGCTGGGTGGGAGGAGCTATAAACTAGGGGCGAGGCTGGGGTTGTGGCAGAGGAAGGAGAAGTGCATCATGGGTTTGGTTGGGTACAGCAGCAGGAAGTGCTACCTACAGAATGGAAACAAACCACAGTGATTGGTTTACATGGTGAAAACGGGTCAGGAGAGTCCAAATTGAAAGAAAAAAAAATGAAAAAAGCACAGCAAGATGTCCATGAGGTAATCATGTAGGTTTATATATTTTAGGTGTCTGATGATCCAGAACATTTGATTATCCAGCACCTGCCAGGTCCTATCTATTTGTTCGTAGGGGAGCAGTTTTTCCGTTATAGAGAATCCTGCAAGTCATGGTGGTAAGGGCCTTTATCAGTGCCTGTATGACAGGGGCTTACACACCACGTTATTATCTCGGGTCCTTGTTAGCAGCCAGAGCTGCCGATTGCGAGACGACCTGGGGTCAGAGGTCATTCCAGGACACTGCACTTTTTTCCCCACATGTAAACAGGAAGGTGTGTCCCTGTCATCCAATAGTGCATGTCCTGGGGCGAAACGTCGGGTGCAGCAGCTGGTGACCTGTGCACAAACACGTCCTGGGAAACTCTGCCCTGTCGCATGATTTCAGAACCTTTCACCTAGCTCCTTCCATTGCAGGGGATTTGGGGGTGCAAATTGGATTCTGGCCCCTAAAAGTTCCTCCTATCATTACATCATCGCCACTTCAGTGTCTGGTATTGCATTCACTAGAATGACTCTGTACCAGCCACCGCCATGGACAAAAGTGGGCGCTCTTTCCAATGTGACACCCAGATCCCTCCAATAGACGTGTCTTCTTGTATCGTTCCTTTAATGTCCTAGAGTTGGGACCATTACGGGTTTCCAGGATGAGGCCTCATGCACATGACCGTGTCTGCATTCTGATCCGTGTGCGTTCCGTGGCTTTGTCACTCCCATCGAAAGAAAGGCTAAAACTGACAAGTATAGGACATGTTCTATAACGTACGGAAGAAAAAAACAAAACAAAAAACGGATCCACACTGATGTGGATGTGGATGCATGGCCCCAAGGAGATGAATGGGTCAATGAGCTGTCTGCAAACAGGAAAAATATGTGAGGTTCTATCGGAAAATTCATAGTTAAGAGGGGGGTCCTTTGATCAGGATCACAAAAGAGCGTCTCTATTTCAGGAGGACCTGTCTTTGGTTGGAATGGACACGTAATACTTAATTTCTCCTGTGGTGGCGCTGCAGGAAAATCATTTACTACCACAGAGTATGCCTGATCGCCGGAGGTTCCAGCAGGTGGACACCTTGTGATTTAGCTATTGTCAAGGCACCCTTCTAACAAGTGGGACACCCCCTTTAATTTGGAAGAGTGGATGCACCCTTCTTTTTTTTAGATAGATGATAGACCATGGTGCGATATTCGGGCACAGGCCTCTTTATGTCCCCCTAAACCACCACGTTGAGTCACCCTGGCCAAATCAAGTTCACCAAAGGCCATGTATACTGTATGGTGGTTGTTTGCTCAGGCCTAAATGACCTGTTGTATGCCAAATCTTATCTTCTTTTATTTATTTTTTATTTTTTGCTATCTTACTGTAGAAGTTTCTAACCAGCGGCAGCAGGGATATCACCGTTGCGGCGCCGGAGCCCTGGGTTCGAATCTGACCAGGGACCACAGCTGTATGAAGTCTGTATGTTCTGTCTTGGTGCTATCATACTTTTCAACTTTAAATCCCCCGTTGTAGAATATTTTAAGCCCTGCCCCCCTTTTGCTGCAAATTAGGGCAACCTCCACCTACTTTCGATTCGGTTATCGGTAAATCTTGGTCTGTTGACTAATATGTGTTGTCAGGCTGGTGTGGCACTATAACTTCCAGCATACGCAAGCAGGCTAGGGGTAGTAGTTCCATGACAGAACTTTATAGAAGTTGTCCAGGATTTTTATATTGATGGCCTGTCCTAAGGATAGGTCATCAATATCCGATTAGTGGAGGTCGGACTTTCTGGGACACCCGCCGATCAGCTGCGGTGCTTCAGCCTCCTCACCGCATACCAAGCACAGCTTCGTGCTTGGTATTGCACCCCTGGCCCATTCACTGAGCTGCTCCCAGGCCATGTGAACGATGAACATGATGTCATAGGCCTCGCAAGACAGCGATCGGCGAGGGTGCCAGATGTCGACCCCATCGAGATATTGATGACCGATCCTTATGATAGGCCATCAATATGAAAACCCCTTTAATGTCAGGAGTGGTGATAGGTCCTCTTTAATTTATTTTTATTTTTTCAACCCTTTCCTTTGTAAGGATATATTGTCACACTTAGTAATACATTATATCTGTGTTCCTTTTATGTCTTTTGTGTGTCTTTTAAGTAGATATACAAAATCAACCCACAGCTGCAAGCAAAGCAACCAGTGGAAAAAAGCCCTCGGCTTCCGACCTCGTCATTGTCACCTAGTGGCGAGTTTGTTCTTTGTAAGCACCAATATTACAGCACACTTCTTAGCGAGATTTTCTATAAAGACACCTAAATTATATGTATTAAAATAAAGCACAAAGTCCTAAACTAATTTTGTATTTAAACTCATTAAAAGAAAAGAGGGAAAGAGTTATGACATTTACATACATAATATGTCGCCACCTGGTGTTCAAAGAGTATAGTAATGTGCGCATCTACCTACTGAGCCGAGGGCTGGTGGTCACACATGCTCAGGTCTCTGCATGGTTATCCTATGTAGGGCAGCCAATAAAAAAGGAGCAGAGCCTTTGCAGTACAGCTGAGACGACTGCTCCTGCAGGGGAAGTACGAAGGGACTGTCAGCTGCCAGAGGGGGAAGGAGGCTGATTGTTTAGAATCTCCACAGTACATATTAGCAGCATCGGCAGTGGACACGTGGAAGCGAAAAATGATGAAAGGGTATTCTTTTATGGAAAAAAAAACACTTAAAATTACCTCCATTAACTGCCTTTCTGGACTTTTGGTAGGATTTCCCCTTTGAAAAAAAAAATTCTGATATTGCTTGGTTTTATTTTTTCTGGCAAAGCTGAGTGATAACCATTGTGGGGTTGTATGCGATGAATTAGAAATATGAATTAAACTAATTAGAAATATTGCTAATCAATAAATGAGGCGGAGCTGCAATACCAGATACAACCCACGAGTGGTGCTGCCTCCTTTTTACTAATTTTAACTCTGAGGACCCATCAGCTCTCCAGACATGTCTGCTGCACATATTACTTCTGTTCTCCATGGAATCAAAATTCTGGTGCACGGCTCCAAAGGGGTTAAAGTTGTGTGGTTCCTCTGTTGTTCTTCCTGGACATGCAGTAATAAATTGACACCTTGTCAGAGGGGTCCGTCCCTACACAGTCCGACATTGTCAGCACTGATTGGTTCATGTCGGAACACACCCCATTGACAAGGGGAATGGTCACAACCGGTTTTCTATTTAGTCATATGTTTCCAGGAGGAACAACAGAGGAATATCATGATACAGAGTTAAAAGTAACAATGCTGCAGAATCATTTCGTGGTGAATACACCGATTTACTAAAACATGAGGAGAGAGAAGAGGTCCCCTTTAAGCAAAGCTGGGTGACAATCCCCTTGACAACGAAAACGGCGGCCACGGTGCGAACAAGGCCCAGAGTCACTTCATAGAGGACGGATTAGACACTTTACATTATTCAGCATTTTATAAGCCCTGTTATCCATTTCATTTTAGGATAAGAAAATCATAATATCCCAACCATCAAGAGGACCAAGTGCCTATATCCCCGAGAAAGAGGTAAATGCATTCAACAGCTTCATATACAGCGAGGAGACGCCATCTTCTTAATCATGGCCTCCTCCATGTGATCTAAACCTAAATCATAAAGACAATCGCTTCTCCACTAATCATCTATATCACCAATTCTAGCAATCTATACACGCCATCTGTGTGAGCTGCTGTCTGTCCGTCCTCGTGGTCCTGTGTCTGTCTTCCTGTGTACATTGTTAGATGTGATAAGGATACGGTGAAGCCTGTGTGACAGGACCAATGTAGAATGGTCTTCTAGAATAGTCGTCCTGTCATGGAATGTGACCAGTCTACATAGGGACCGATGGAAGTGAGGTAGATAAGAAATTCCACCGCACATCCAAGGTGTAAAAAACAAGTAGATACTTTTATTCACCAGACAGCGACGTTTCGGTCCACTTGCTGGGACCTTTCAATGCTTCGAGAGAGGTCCCAGTAAGTGGACCGAAACGTCGCTGTCTGGTGAATAAAAGTATCTACTTGTTTTTTACGCCTTCGATGTGCCGCAGAATTTCTTATCTATTTGA
Source organism: Bufo gargarizans (assembly GCF_014858855.1). Classification (NCBI taxonomy): domain Eukaryota; kingdom Metazoa; phylum Chordata; class Amphibia; order Anura; family Bufonidae; genus Bufo; species Bufo gargarizans. The sequence continues at coordinate 25,783,224 of NC_058082.1, forward strand.
TATCTTGGTGGTGGATCGTCCATACGGCCGATGGCACTCTGCATCTACAAGTTAGGCCGAATGCACACGGCCGTGTTCCGCGGCCGAGAGCGGTCCGTGGTATGCCGGGCTGGATTCCTGTTCAGAGCAGGAGCGCACTGCGTCATTGGTTGCTATGACGCCGTGCACTTCATGCCTCGTATAGTGTATTACTGTAGTGCAGCGGCGGCATGAAGCGCACGGCATCATAGCAACCAACGACGCCGTGCGCTCCTGCTCTGAACAGGAATCCAGCCCGGCATACCACGGACCGCTCTCGGCCGCGGAACACAACTGCTGTGCTGCCCAACTTTTGTATCTTCTTTCTTTCTAAATGGATAGATAGATAGATAGATAGATAGATAGATAGAAAGATATATAGATAGATATGAGATACATATAGATATGAGAGATAGATATTAGATGGATAGATGATCCAAAAACAAAAATGAGGCAGCACTAGTTCAAGTGAAGTGAAGATAGGAGGTGGACCTTCTTTATTCACTCCACACAACGTTTCGGCCCTGCTCTATGAGACCTTTGGCAAGCCTCGTTGAGCAGGGCTGAAACCTTGCGTGGGGTGAAAAAAAAAGGTCCACCTCCTATCTTCACTTCTCTTGAACTAGTGCTGCCTCATTTTTGTTTTTGGATTATCCATTGGACTGATTGCCTACGGTCTGGGAGGGATTGCACCAGTTTTCCTTCACCTCTGACAGTGCAGCTGTGTTTTCATTTTTCTTGATTGATAGAGACAGATAGGTGTCCTAGATATTAGATAGATATTAGATAGATAGATAGATAGACAGATAGATATTAGATAGATAGATAGATAGATAGACAGATATTAGATAGATATAGATAGATAGATAATCGATAGATGTGAGACAGACAGATGTTCGATAGGTGGATAGATATTAGATTAGATACATATCTGATACACAGAAGTATTAGATATGTAGATATTAGATGGATGGATCATTTACCATGTTATGTTGGATTTTCCTCGGAGTTTCCCCATGACGAGGCATTTTCTCTGTGCTTTTATAAGGAAGGAACTTGGAATAGGAAACAGGAAAGGGATGAGCATGAAGGAAAACAAAATCTCCTTATTCTTGTGTGTCCATCCCCCGGACCTGCAGGACATCTCGTTAGTTCATTGCACGCCCTTCATAGGTGAAGATCTTGCGTGTATGTGAAGCCAGGGAGATATCCGGCACGCCCCCGGAGGCGGTGGGGTGTACAGTGACCGGCTCTGTGCAGGTTTAGGCCATTCTAGGTTCTCTATGTAATAGAAATGGGGAAAAAGTGTCAAAGATTTCCAGGACCTATGAAATGGGCATCACTGGTAAACTGGGTCGGGGGTCAATGAAGGGTATTGGTATTATCCCAAGGTTCATCTGCGTGCGTGCCCCGCGCCACCAGTTCATCTCCCAGACTCGGTGTCTTATAACTGTTCTTCCACAGCATAATGCCGAAGTCACCGGTTAAGACGGCGGTATTTTAGAAAGTTAAAGGGTTTTTCTGAGACTGAAATATCCTCAGGATAGGCCATTAACCTCGGTTCTGTGGTGGTGTGATTCCCGACACGCCCGCCTTTTAGGGGCCACTTCTGGGACAAGGGCTGCAGCCTTTTTACAGCTCACCAAGCACAGCGCCGTACATTGTATAGTGGTCGCGCTTGGTATTGCAGCTCAGTCCTGTTTACTCGAATAGGACTGAGCGCCAGAAAGGTCACATGATCAACGGACATGACATCTTAGGCCGAAGAGGAAGAGGCCGTCGTGCTCGCCCAATCACTGTGGCCCCTTTAAACTCCTGCCAACCCCCACCTGAAGTTTTAGCAGCCCCAAAGTTTCTGACGGCTTCCCGCAGTTGTACGGGGAAGTCTTGGAGCTTATCTTCCCATCCATCTCTTTCATGTTCTCCAGTTTCCTCGTGATCGGGGGTCACTGGGTTTGTCTGGTAAAATGAGCGCGCTGCTGAGCTTGCATCTCAGGCCGGGTGGGGAACGTAGGCTCCATGTTTGCATTCTTACTAAAAATAACCCCGCATGAAAAGAGAGAGGAGGGAGATTTAATGAACGCACACGCTTCACATGCCAAAAAATAAGTGCTCCCTCCCACCACTAACTTTTTATCAGATGCTTTCCATGAAGTCCTGATCATGGGGGGGGGGGGGCAGATGAGGGACAATAAAGTCACGCCCCTCCCCCGGCTGGAGTGGCTGATACCAGGGAACAGTACAATACATTCAGCTCCAGCACATGCAGAGAACCGAGTCTGCTCACAGCCTTTTGTAGTGGGTTTTAGGAATTTCTTCTGGGGTTGATGAGTCAGCGGGTTCACGGTACATTGAAGAACACCGACTCGCTTGCCAGCAGGCCCCGCAAATAACAGATCGGCAGCTTGTTTTCTGATTTTATTCAGCTTTGCTTTGCTTTGGATCAGCTGAAAAAGTGGTGTTTTTTTCCCCTCTATTTGCACCAGCATGGCAGTGAAGTGTATTTACTGTGATGCCGAAAACTCTTCACAGCCCTTTTCTGCTACAGATGCAGTTATATTACTGACATCACTGGGAGCTGTGTGCCTTCATAAGTCAGGAGCTCCCCCTAGTGGATGGCAGCTGTGTGCCTTCATAAGTCAGGAGCTCCCCCTAGTGGATGGCAGCTGTGTGCCTTCATAAGTCAGGAGCTCCCCCTAGTGGATGGCAGCTGTGTGCCTTCATAAGTCAGGAGCTCCCCCTAGTGGATGGCAGCTGTGTGCCTTCATAAGTCAGGAGCTCCCCCTAGTGGTGGTTTCAGGCAGTCAGAATATTATAATTTAGCCTCATGCCTGGGAGGCAGGGATTATGGAGCTGTATGCCGGAAAAATTAAACTCTGACCCCTAGTTGGCGCTCTAAATTGATGGAATTTGGCCCCAATGTTTTTTTTTTTTTTTCCCCGTGGTTATAATAATATGGAACATTTAATAATCTGCTATCAGGGTGTATATCGGCAGCACTCAAATTTTTTTTTTAAAAAAGTTAGTCTTTTCGTTCAGCCATCTGTTCATATGCAGTGTTTCAGCACTATTGGGCCTTTCTCAGGCAATGTAGACAGATTATTTTAGTGAAAAAAAAAGATCTAGAAGGATGGATAATGTTAGATATTTAGGTGGAGAGATCAATTGATACATCATAGATGATGGATGAATAGATAGATATTAGACAGATATATATCAGATAGATATGAGATGGATGGATAGAGAGATATGAGAGAGAGAGAGAGATGAGAGAGAGATATGAGAGAGAGAGAGATATGAGAGAGAGAGAGATATGAGAGAGAGAGAGATATGAGAGAGAGAGATATGAGAGAGAGAGATATGAGAGAGAGAGAGAGAGAGAGATATGAGAGAGAGAGAGAGAGATATGAGAGAGAGAGAGATATGAGAGAGAGAGAGATATGAGAGAGAGAGATATGAGAGAGAGAGAGATATGAGAGAGAGAGAGATATGAGAGAGAGAGAGATATGAGAGAGAGAGAGAGATATGAGAGAGAGAGAGATATGAGAGAGAGAGAGATATGAGAGAGAGAGAGATATGAGAGAGAGAGAGAGATATGAGAGAGAGAGAGATATGAGAGAGAGAGAGATATGAGAGAGAGAGATATGAGAGAGAGAGAGATATGAGAGAGAGAGAGATATGAGAGAGAGAGATATGAGAGAGAGAGAGATATGAGAGAGAGAGAGATATGAGAGAGAGAGAGATATGAGAGAGAGAGAGAGAGAGAGATGTGTGTGTGTGAGAGAGAGAGAGATGTGTGTGTGTGAGAGAGAGAGAGAGAGAGAGAGAGATGTGTGTGTGTGTGAGAGAGAGAGAGAGAGATGTGTGTGTGTGTGAGAGAGAGAGAGAGAGATGTGTGTGTGTGTGTGAGAAGAGAGAGAGAGATGTGTGTGTGAGGAGAGAGAGAGATGTGTGTGTGAGAGAGAGAGAGAGATGTGTGTGTGTGTGGAGAGAGAGAGAGATGTGTGTGTGTGTGAGAGAGAGAAGAGATGTGTGTGTGTGTGAGAGAGAGAGAGAGTGTGTGTGTGTGAGAGAGAGAGAGAGAGATGTGTGTGTGTGAGAGAGAGAGAGATGGTGTGTGTGTGTGAGAGAGAGAGAGATGTGTGTGTGTGTGAGAGAGAGAGAGAGAGGTGTGTGTGTGTGAGAGAGAGAGAGAGAGGTGTGTGTGTGAGAGAGAGAGAGAGATATGTGTGTGAGAGAGAGAGAGAGAGTGTGTGGTGTGTAGAGAGAGAGAGAGATGTGTGTGTGTGAGAGAGAGAGAGATATGTGTGTGTGAGAGAGAGAGAGAGATATGTGTGTGTGAGAGAGAGAGAGAGAGGTGTGTGTGTGAGAGAGAGAGAGAGAGAGGTGTGTGTGTGTGAGAGAGAGAGAGAGAGAGAGGTGTGTGTGTGTGAGAGAGAGAGAGGTGTGTGTGTGAGAGAGAGAGATATATATGTGTGAGAGAGAGAGGCATGAGGAAGGCTCTAGTGTTTGAGCTGAAACATCACATCCACATGGGTGAATAAACTTTTTTCTTCTTTTTTCATAATTTGAGTGTGCTGACGCTTTGCATTTTTTGTTTATTTGGGTAATAGTCCTGTCCCATTAGGCCTGCACCTCTACTACAATATTTTGGTCTGGTGTTGCCATTTTTCTCATAGATACAGAAGATATTAGATAGATAATAGGTAGGAGATACAATAGATAGATGATACAGTAGATAGATTCTGATATCTATCCAAGATAACCTGAAAATTCTGGAGAAATTCAGCACACGTGGACACTGTCCATCAATCCAAAGAAAACCAACATCCTGGTGTTCCAGAAGAGAAACCTGAGACCAGCCGGGTGTCCTCCCTTCCTGCTAAACAACTGTCCACTTTCAAAAACCGACAGCTACACCTACCTAGGCCTAGAAATCAGCCATAGAAACCCTAAAAGACAAAGCATACAGTACATAACCTTCTATGCCATCAGAAGATGTCTGTAAGATCTCAAGGCACCAGTGACCGTCTGGCTTTAAATCTTTGATGCCATCATTGCCCCAATCCTCCTGTATGGCAGTGAAGACCGGGGCCCAGACATATACCCAGACTGGTCAAAGTGGGACTCTGGGCCAACAGAAATATTCCACCTAGAATTCCGTAAACACCTTCTCCAGGTCCACAGGAGCACTTCTAACAGCGCCTGTCGAGCAGAGCTGGGCAGAGTCCCACCTTACCTTGCTGTCCAGAAGAGGGTGCTATCATTGAGCGCCCATCTGCATAGCAGCAGTCCCAGCTCCCACCATTACAAAGTATTGCTACACCAAGAAGTCTCCGAAAAACGAAGCAATCCGCAACAAGTCACCCAAACCCAGCCTGACCAAGCCACCAACCAATACAGCCTGGCAAAGGGGGAAATCCAGAGGATGATGCACAAGAGGAGTATATCAGCGTTTGTAGGAATGACATAAGAACGTCAGAGCCTGCAGAGGGAGTACAAACTGGCCCAATATCTGGATAAAATCCCCAACCCCAGAGACTGACAGATCCTGAGTCTGTACAGACTGAGCGCCCACAGCCTGCTCAGGCACCGACAGAGTGCAAGCCCAGGGAGAGGAGACTGTGCCGGCAGTGTGACCAGGCCATGGAGGATGAGGCTCACTTTCTGCTGCGGTGCCCCACATACTCAACCGTGAGGGACGCTCACTGCAGGAGACTGTCTGATCTCTGCCCAGACTTCACCTCAATGGAGGAGCATAGCAGCACAATATATTACTGCCTGCCATAGACTGAGAGGAGCCTGATATGTCACAGACTCTTATGCCCCCACCCTGGACATATGCTGATCCCACAACCCTACCCAATTATTTTGCACTTGCTTTGGCAATGCTAAAATGTATTTAGTCCTGCCAGTAAAGCTCATTTGAATTTGATATCAGAAAGACAGCTATCAGATATAGAGATCTCAGATAGATTTGCTACATTAGATAAATATGAGAGAGGTTTTCCAGAATCTGCTGACGGTGTAATTCTTGATGCTGTGTATCTAGATAAGTCTCTGCTTTTCAGTGTCTTGATTGTTCTCTCTCAATTAGTTTGGACAAACCAACGATGTGGTCACACTGGTCAGCCGGCTGGTGGAAGAATACAGCACGTCCGGCCGCCTGGACAACATCACCCGGGTCATGAGCCTCCACCCGCAGTACCTGGAGTCCTTCCTCCGCACCCAGTTCTATATGCTGCGCATGGACGGCCCGCTGCCTTACCATTACCGGCACTACATCGCCATCATGGTGAGTGCTCCTGTCTGTTTTACAGTCTTTATTCTGTTACTTGGCTTTTTATCACAACCTTCTACTGAATCCTGGGGCAATTCCTTGCACCTTGTAATGCGCTAACAAGGTGCAAGTAATTTTGGCAAGGCTAGATGTTTTAGGCTTTTTCTGAGGGTTAGCTTTCCACACTGCAGTGGGCAGAAATTCTTTGTGTCTGCCGCAGTGTCCCCCGCAGGCAGCGTCTGCCGCAGAGTCCCCCGGCAGGACCAGAAAGCCGGCACTAGCGTGGCACTGTCAACTCCTGTGTCATAAGTTATTACAGATAGAGGGACTCCCAGCAAAAGTACTGGTTTAGTTATGTGGCACTCCTGATGGCAAGCATTTCAGTTTTTCCCCACTTTTTTGCACAACTTGCTCCAGGGTTGTAGTCATCATTCCCCTTACAGTGCCCGTCCACATACCGCACTGGTCTTGGGGCACAGTATAATGTTCTATAGGTACTTACTGCACGTTAGACCCTGAAATACGTCTGTTATGTAATAACCGTCATCTCCCCTCCTCTCAGGCGGCGGCGCGGCACCAGTGCGTGTACTTGATAAACATGCACGTGGACGAGTTCCTGAACACAGGGGGATCCTCGGAGTGGCTGAACGGGCTGGAATATGTGCCGCAAAGGCTAAAAAACCTCAACGAAATCAACAAGCTCCTGGCACACCGACCGTGGTTAATAACAAAAGATCACATACAGGTAACGATGCCAGCCGCGGCCAGTGGGCATAGTAAACAATGAAACCATTCACTGGGTCATCTTGTAGAAACGCATGGCGGCTCTCTACCAACAGCGCTACTCTTGTCCATAGGCTTTGTCTGGTATTGCAGCTCAGCCGCGTAGGCGCACAGAAACCTGGCGCATGTGCCCAATGAATGACTTGTGCAGTGGGCGCAGATGTTCTGTTTGTGCCGCTGGTTGGTTTCTTCAACTTTAAAACTTTTCCATTTCCTCTAGAAATTGGTAAAGACAGGAGAGAACAACTGGTCGCTGGCAGAGCTGGTGCACGCCGTGGTACTGCTGGCTCATTACCACGCGTTAGCAAGTTTCGTGTTTGGCAGCGGCATCAATCCAGAGAGAGACCCCGAACCTTCCAATAGGCTCCACCTAGTGGTGAAAAACAAGTTTTGCGTTTGTGATCTTGCCAATGACAACAATATCGAGAACACGGGCCTGATGAGCAACAGTACCAATGTCAGCGAGGTGGGTGAGATCTGATTATATATATTTATATATTCCCTATCATCCGAACTTATTAGGATTTGTTTCCCCTGTATTTTGATGCGTTTGTGGCAAAATCCACTTCAAAACCGCAGCACATACACTCTCCATTGTATCCAGTGGTCCATTGTATCCACTGCTCCCAGTGGTCAGACCTCCAGCGATCACACAGGATAGGTGATAAATGTATGATTGCTGGGGTCTGACCGCTGTCTATCCACCACTCCATTGACTTCTAGGGGGCTGATGTAGACAGTACCCCCAGTGGTCAGACCTCCAGCGATCACACAGGATACGTGATAAATGTATGATTGCTGGGGTCTGACCTCTGTATGTACACCGCTCCATTCAATTCTGTAGGAATGATGTGGACATTGCCCCCAGTGGTCAGACCTCCAGCGATCACACAGGATAGGTGATAAATGTGTGATTGCTGGAGTCTGATCTCTGTCTATCCACTACTCCATTGACTTCTAGGGGGCTGATGTAGACAGTACCCCCAGTGGTCAGACCTCCAGCGATCACACAGGTCATGAAACCCCCTATAAGGAGTAGTCTTCTGATCTTTGAGCAGTAGTTTCTTTCCTGATTTTTTTTTTTTTTGCGATGTGTATTTTAGCCATTTAACTTGCCCTTCTAATCAGTAGTGCCCCCTGTAGATGGCCATAGAAATGTGTCTCTCCAATTCCTTCAGGACCCCTGCTCATATTCCTAGAGACTTTACTCGCTGTCAACTGTATTACCATTCAGCCGACTGCTCTTGCCACCCCTATGAAAAACATCCGTGATATCAGACTTGACCATAGTATGAGGCCACATCCGCAGAGCGAGGGGAGTCTCTTTTTGCTTCAGGGTGCATTGGGCTGGCAGCATGTAATATTTTAAGGCTCCTAGCTGTAGGGGTGACTCATTAAGGACCTAAACGGGGTCATTTATTATCCAGAAATATGCCTATATTAGGATAGGTGCAGCGCAATCTGCAGCTTTTCCCTTCTCATGCCAGGTCTAAATAGAAGTGGGCGCGAAAGGGGACGGGCCAGCAGGCTCATAAGCTCAGAAGCTGTCTTACATTTAGAACTGGCGCCGGAGTTATCTATAGGCCGGCGCTTCTACAGAACTTCAGCGGTTCCACCGCCAGCACGAGGGGTTATTAAGACCGGGATCTAAAACGCCAGTCTTAATAATTGACCCCCTAAGTGTCTAGAGCCTGGGGGATCTGGTATTCGACTACACCAGCATGGCTGACATTGGAGACAATGGGGGACCAGGAGTCCCTTGTGCTTGACCGGAGTAATGATTGGACGACTCCCTATAAGTAGGGGGTAGTTTCATGTTTTCATAGATTGCATTCTTGAATTTGACAATGTTGTATCCTTCACAGAGTTCAGATTATGAAAGTGAGATAGAAGTTTTGATGGAAAGAATGAAGAAACTGCAGGAAGAAAGAGAGGAGGAGGAAGCGTCCCAGGAGGAGATGGCCACCCGTTTTGAGAAGGAAAAGAAGGAAAGCCTTCTAGTTGTCTCCGGAGGCAAGTACAACGGGATCTGTGCGTCATTGGTCCAGTGCTGGCTTGTGGCTCCCTCTGTTGAAGCCTATAGGAATATTGGAAAAAGGCGAATCTCCACTGCTCTCAGGCGATAAGAAGGGGTCACTGATGGCCTTTTTGAATCACCAGACCCCTTTCTCCAAATAGGTGTGGTAATCCTAGCCTCGACACCGATCAGCGGTTCGAAGAGGCTGCAGTGCTTGCACAGCGCCGTATATTGCCTAGTGGCTGTGCTTGGTATTGCATCTCAATTCCACCATGTGATGATGGATGTGACGTCACAGGCCTCAATGCTCCACCAAGCGATGTAGTCCCTGCAAGCAGCTAATTGGCAGAGGTGACAGGAGCCGGACCCCTCCCATCTATCAGATATCGATGACGTAATCTGAGGAAGGGCCATCAATATTTAACGCCCAAAAAACCCCTTCAAGCCATGCCCCAGTTCACATTATGGCTGTATCCTCTTTAAGTGCCTAGGCCTTGGACCGGTTATATAAGATGTAGTCACCTGTATACATATTATGTACTAAGGACAGATTTCCATGATCCGGAGCACCCAGGGTGCACTCCTGTAACATTTACCATTCATTTATTTTCATTCCTATAAAGCTTGGGCTCCTGGGGTTATATTAATATTTAACCATTTATAAAATATGTAACTTAAAGGGTAATCCAAGTGAGTCAGCCATTCTGCAGTCTGAAGTGACTGATAACAGGGAACAATAGACTGCATTATTTTCCACAGCAAACACAGAAGTGACGTAGACTTTAGGCGCCGTCGTCCTTTATTACAGCGTTTAACCGGAAAGTCCTCCGCTCAGATACTATGGCTGACAGGAAGAGCTCTCTGGTGCACAGAGGTGAGGTGACGCGCGTCGTTCCAGTCCATAATGTTTTTTTGGGGTTTTGTAGACCTGTAGGCACATAGAGAGTCAAAGCTGTGCTTAGCATTAGCTGCATGTCCCACTTCTACCGACTGGTGCTGTGACTTCCTGCTGGGGGAGGAGGCAGGAAGAGCTGCTTCGTTCAGCGTCTAAGCTTGTACCTGTTCATATAACTACTGTGAGGATATCGGATACTGGTCAAATAAAATCTGAGGAAAAGTGGAGTTTTCCATACCAGGGAGTTGTTTTCTGTATGCAGGGGATTTTCTTCTGTTTTTAAAGCGACTAAAAAGGACCTCTGACCTGACATGTCTCTTTTAGCAACTACTTCTATTCTGGAGCATCTATTCTTACAACTTGTGCCATTCCTTTATAATTCCTGCTAGAAGTTTAGAATGAATTACTAGCAGTTTGCATTGAAGGTGCAGATGGGTGTTACCAGTTGGGGATGTGTCCCCTGCACAGGCTGCCACTATTCAGTCAATGCTGCTAGTGTCAGACTGTGCACGGAAACGCCCTCCACTGGTAACTCCCATCTGGACCTTCTATGCAAACTGCTAGTAATTCATTCATTATTTATATCAGGAATAATAGAGGAATGTCACAATATACATTCTCCATAATTGTTATTACAAGAGGGATGTAAGCAGTTACTAGAACAGCCATGTCAGGAGAGGTGACGGGTCCTCCATCATGTAGCTTGTTTTTATATAGGCTCGCCTCGGAGAAAGATTCCAGATAACTAATATTTGCTCAAGTCAACATCTGAGAATTTGCAGGACCCTCCCCGTTTTATGTAATGATTTGTATTTTTAGCTCATTTACCAAAGAAAACTTGTATTTCTGGACTTTATCTAATGCTTGTTTTTTACAAGCCTCTAGGTGTAACGGTAACGCCCCCGTTGCTACTAGAAACTAATTTGCATATATTCAAACTTTTTTTTTTCTCAGAAAAAAAGTCAGTTTTAGGGCTCATGCACACGAACGTATTTTCTTTCTGCTTCAGTTCCATTTTTATTAATTTTTTTTGCGAACCGTATGCGGAACCATTCACTTCAATGGGTCCGCAAAAGCATTGGAAGGTACTCAGTGTGCATTCCATTTCCGTTCCGCAAAAAAGTAGTGCATGTCCTATTATTGTCCGCAAATCACGGTCCGAGGCCCCGCAAAAAGGACGGAACGCACACGGAACATATCAATATATCATCCGTATTTTGCGGATCCATACTGTAGAAATGATATGCCCAGCCCATATTGCTTATGTGCTTGGTGACTAATAAGTTATCGTTTCCGATCCGCAAAAAAACGGATCGCATACGGAAACCATACGGATATGTTTTGTGGAATAACGGAACGGAAGAGAAAAAACCCTCCGATATGGAACAACGGATCCGTGAAAAACTGACCGCAAAACAACAACGGTTGTGTGCATGAGCCCTTAAAGGGATTGTCCTGAGACCCCCAAAAGTTTGTTAAAAACATGGAATTGTGTAAAATAACAAAAGAAGCCTTACTCAACAGTCCGATCCCCTGCCGTTTCGGTCTTTGCTCCCAGCACGGGTGACTTCCCTGACTCTACCATTGGTTGCAGCAGTTACATGGGGTAGTCGGCAACATCTTTACTGCAGCCCCGATAAAAGAAAGACCAGCGGGTGGCGCCAGAGTGGCAGTGTTGGAGTAGGGAAGGGATCGGACAGGTGTAAAAGGTGCTTCCAGAGATTACATACATTTTTTGGGGGGTCTTGGAAATCCCCCTTAAGAGATCTGACGCCCGTGCGTGATGTCGGGCCTTTTTTCGCCACAGCATGTTCAGGTGGCAGCCTTGCATCTTCATATTATGTGGAGTCGGAGCTCACAGCTGAGAGCGCCGCCCCGTCAGGATAGAACTGGTTCTCGCTACCACCCGAACACTGAGCGCTGTTTACTGATCCCATCGCTGATACGTGTCTCGTGTGCAGGAAGATTCAACATTTCTCAGAACTTCCCAGCAGCCATGCACACCTCATCTCTTCACGACTGATCGCACAGGGGATCCTCTCCTGGACAACCAGGTTTAGACCTCATGCACACGACCATGGTTTCAGTCCACATCCGATCCACATTTTTTGCGGGTTGGATGCAGACCCGTTCATTTCAAAGGGGCCACAAAAGATGCGGACAGCCCACCGCATGTCCGTTCCGCAGCCCTGCAAGAAAGGTAGAACATGTCCGAGCATTTCTAACAAAGGGGAGGACGTGCGGATTTGCAAAATTGCGGAACGCACATGGCTGGTATCCGTGTTTTGCGGATCCGTGGTTTGCAGACCGCAAAAATGGATACGGTCGTGTGCGTGAGGGTTAAGTCTGTGTAAAATTCCATATGCTTAGGTTGCATCTGCATCACAGGTGGGTGCATAGACTTTCGGCAAGATTTTGGCGCAAATTTGCAGAAAAGTTTTGTAACTTTGTGCATTTTGGGTTGCTTTAGGTCATTTTATCTATTTACTGCTGCTGTGAAACTTGTCCGGGTTGCCCTTGGAAACAGACAGCAGTTTAGCCCCTCTGTGCTTGCTGTCAGACATGCGAATAATGCAAAAGTGCAGCTCCCTCCCCTGCCTAAAGGGGGTACATCACCATGACCTCTGCGAAGAGGAGTAACCGTAGCAGCCATTTTCAAGAATCCTATTCACGCCTTCTATGTCATACTCTCATTTGGGATGTCCTCAATTATCCAGAGTGGGGAGGGTCCTTTAAAGAACGCCTTGCTCTGTGGAGGACCCAGCATGCTTGTGCAGTACATGGACAGCCCACTTATTTCAGTGGGCATCATGCAATGCTTCATTTTCCCTGCGGAGGCGCTGCAGCGGAATTGAACATTTTCTGCTAGGTTTTGCCACAGATTACAATTGACTCTTAGGGTTCCCAGCAGCAGAACAACCTCTGAATAAGGTTCTTTTAACAAGAAGAGACTGTCCAAAGCATGCAGTCCCTATAACAGCCTTGGTGACTACCAATCCTACAGCTTTAAGAGGACCCATCAACTCTCCTGACATGTCTGATTTAGTAAATAATTTTATTTTCTTATCAGTCTATGTTGTGACTTTCCTCTGTTACTCCTCCTAGAAATTTCTGAATAATTTAACATCTGTGTGTTACCAGTGGGGGGCGTGACGCTGTCCAGTCAGTGCTGACTATGCCTGGCAGCGTAAGGATATACCCTTTTGACAAGGGGAATAGTAGCTCCCATTTGAGAATGTATTCATGCATTTCCAGGAGGAATAACGGAAGGACAGCACAGATCAGCGTTTAAGAAAATATGCTCCGAAATTGTTACTTCAAGTATATAAGTAAAAGAGACAATCGGAGGAGGTGACCGTCGCCATATTGGTTGCCGCTCAGCTTAGGAATGTCTGGATATCATTTTTCATAATTAGCCGGTTTCAGGATGAGATGTATTTTTCATGGCGATTATCTAAAAGACCTCATATTCTTCCTCCTGGTTAACGGTTGCAGAATGGTGTTTTGATTGGCTAATGAAGCAGAGGGCAGGACGCGTCCCTCGTGATAGCAGCTAGTGAAGGCCATATGGCGGCTGTGTTCTGCACGGCTCGGAGGAGCTGTCTGATCATCACCACCAAGGTCAGGCGCAGTCTGCCAGGAGGTAATTAACTCCGCGGCAGTCAGTTACACAATACGGCCACCTGCCTCTTCAGGAATAAAGGGCGCACTTTATAGATAAAGGAGTGGTATTTGCTTAGTAACACATTGGTAGAGCTCTAGAGAATTGCCTGGCTACCGCAAACACCACGTCCACATCAGCTCTGCTGCCTACCAAGGCTCCAGTCCATAAACCTGGCATTCAGTGACATCTCCTATTCATTGCACATAAGATCATGAAGGGAATTAAAGGGTATGTTCACCTATAACCACCAAACCATGTATAAATATAATCGGCATAAAAATTCCAGTACATACATTACTGATCCGGAGTTACATCCTGTATTATTCTCCAGAGCTGCACTCACTATTCTGCTGGTGGAGTCACTGTGTACATACATTACATTACTTATCCTGTACTGATCCTGAGTTACATCTTGTATTATACTCCAGAGCTGCACTCACTATTCTGCTGGTGCAGTCACTGTGTACATACATTACATTACTTATCCTGTACTGATCCTGAGTTACATCTTGTATTATACTCCAGAGCTGCACTCACTATTCTGCTGGTGCAGTAACTGTGTACATACATTACATTACTTATCCTGTACTGATCCTGAGTTACATCCTGTATTATACTCCAGAGCTGCACTCACTATTCTGCTGGTGGAGTCACTGTGTACATACATTACATTACTTATCCTGTACTGATCCTGAGTTACATCTTGTATTATACTCCAGAGCTGCACTCACTATTCTGCTGGTGCAGTAACTGTGTACATACATTACATTACTTATCCTGTACTGATCCTGAGTTACATCCTGTATTATACTCCAGAGCTGCACTCACTATTCTGCTGGTGGAGTCACTGTGTACATACATTACATTACTTATCCTGTACTGATCGGGAGTTGCATCCTGTATTATACCCCAGAGCTGCACTCACTATTCTGCTGGTGGAGTCACTGCGTACATATATTACATTACTTATCCTGTACTGATCCGGAGTTACATCCTGTATTATACTCCAGAGCTGCACTCCCTATTCTGCTGGTGGAGTCACTGTGTACATACATTACATTACTTATCCTGTACTGATCCGGAGTTACATCCTGTATTATACTCCAGAGCTGCACTCAGTATTCTGCTGGTGTACATGCATTACCTATCTTGTGCTGATCCTGCATTACACCCAGCCAGCATTCATTATTCTGCTGGTTGTTGACAGCAATACCTAAGCTTGTTATTCTGCTGGGGGCAGTTAGTATTTTGCACACTGCCTGGTGTGAGGGTAGAGACGCAGCGGCATGTGGTCTTCCTGCAGATCAGATCATTTATGACCCCTCAGTTTTATAGGTAAAACTGCCATTTACCTGGAAAGCTGCACGGACAAAAACCGCCTGCTAGAAATCTTCGCTGAATTGCAGTAAAATCACGTCTGTACTTTGGCCTCGACATGTGTCTGTAACCTAAGGACAACACTTATCAACATGCCGATCCCAAGTGTAAACTCTGCGCAGCGTCAGCAAGGGATACTGAGAGGTTTCAGCTCTGAAGCCTGCACAATTGCGATTACAGCTCTGGAGCCTAATACAGATTGTAACTCAGGATCGATACAAGTAACAAAATGTATATCAGTGCCGTTCAGAAGTAAGCCTAGAGGGATCCACAATATCATGGATTTACACATACGGTCTGGAATTTAAGGGAGTTCAAAGTGCGTCATCATTTTAAAGAACTCTGCTTGCTATCACTGAATTTGGTTAATTTGAAATATATTAGGGATGTTGTCCATAATTAGAAAAATATGGCCGCTTTCTTACAGAGACTTTGACAAACGTATTCGCAGGTTGTGTGTGGTAGTGCAGCTCAGCCCTGCTCATTTTCAGGGAGTTGAGCTGCAGTACCAGACTCGGCCCATGTGCAGGTGTGGCGCTGTTCCTGGAAGAAGAAAGCAGCCATATATTTATTTTTACACATTTTGTGTCTATTCAATATGGAAACTGATTTCAGTGCTACAGTGGCATGATGTATTCTGCAGCCCCATAGCTTGCTTGTGTCTGTACTGTCGAAATTCGCCCCTATAGACCCGAAAACCTGACGTTACATTAAAATTTCTCTTATCAGCTTTTGATGACGACGTGGTCTCCATGTCAAATGCCTCACGGTATATAGAAGATCCTGGATTTGGATATAAAGATTTTGCAAGGCGAGGAGAAGAACATCTGCCCACATTCCGAGCGCATGTACGTATCCCTTACCTACCCGACCCCCTGCTGCGCAAATCTCCACCTTTTATCATCATGTCACCTTTAGGTTCAAAGCCATCGCCATCCAACCCACGACCGCCCCACCCCCTGGTAGAGTCGGGCCCCTGCTAATATACTTGCCTATTGTGCAGGGTGCGCGGCTGGCTGATGGAGTCCGCAGGAGACGGACCGCGTCTTCTTCCCAGCATGCACTGGGAGGGACCTGATGTCGCACACAGCGCCAGCCAGCGCGCTGACGATGTGTGAACGCAAGGCCCTGCAGCGCGGTGCAGAGTTGGGAGGCCACGGAGCGGTGAGTGAGAAGCTTCTTCAATTCACTACCGCTCCGTGGTCATCTATCGCGACCGGAATTTATGACGATAGTATCGTATATCGTTTATATCCCCCACCCCTACACTCAGGGTTTGCTTTCTGGTTGTAGGCCCCGTATTGGCGGCCATTGCTATAAACGTGTTTGTGTTCTCATCTGACTGTTTCTGCGGCGCAGGACTACTCTTGGGAGGATCACGGTTTCTCGCTGGTGAACAGACTGTACTCAGACATCGGCCATCTACTAGATGACAAGTTTCGAATGGTCTATAATCTCACGTACAACACCATGGCCACTCATGAGGACGTAGACACCACCATGTTGAGGAGAGCTTTGTTTAATTATGTTCACTGTATGTTTGGAATCAGGTGTGTGGTTTTTCCTGATTTTTATGTTTTTATATGTTTCTAGAATAAATCTTGTAACATGCACATTAAAAAAAAGACCCATTCCGCTGTTAAATCTCCTCGAAATTTTGAATAGATTGACAATCGGGTGTTATTATTTTCTTTGTTGAAGACGTGTGTCCTTGTGTAGTCTGAACAGTATCGGGCAGTAGACATGCACCTCCCAACTGGTAACGCTCAATTGCCAATCATAAGCCTTTTAATGTCCTGATGGAGACAAGGTTTGCTATAGGACATCCTCCCCCCCATGGTTAAACCCCTGTTTGACAATGTAAGGAAACATTGGGCCTCATAAGCACTACACTGCGCTACAATAGATAGTAATGATGTGATCCTGCCTACAATATGCCATCATGGCTGAGCAGCCTGACAGGAACGCTCACCAATGTGTAATCTATGCAAGTACTAAAGCGTAGTGTGTAGTGAGGCCTTCCCCTCACTCCCTAGTCTTGCTCTCATTCTAAGACATCATGCTGGCGCCCATTTTAAATAGTTCCCGGAGAACGCCTTTAAGGCCGCATTCACATGCTGCAGATTTTCAGTGTGCAAATCCACAGCAATTTAAAGGGCTTCTGTCACCCCACGAAACCGTTTTTTTTTTTTTTTTTTTTGTTTACTTATAATCCCTATAGTGCGATTTCTGCATACATAAGCGAAATAATCATTTTGGTCCAGTAGAATTTGTTAAAAACGTAATTTTAAAATATGCAAATTACCTTGCTACCAGCAAGTAGGGCGGCTACTTGCTGGTAGCAGCCGCATCCTCCGATCCTAAAGACGCCCCCTCCGCAGTGTGATTGACAGGGCCAGGGAACGGGATCGTCCTCTGCTGGCCCTGTTTGAATTCAAAATATCGCGCCTGCGCCGTACCTGTCTTCAATCGGCGCAGGCGCACTGAGAGGCGGCCGCTCGCTCGGCCGCTCCATCCTCAATGCGCCTGCGCCGATGACGTCACATCTACACTCGGCGCAGGCGCATTGAGGATGGAGCGGCCGGCCGCCTCTCAGTGCGCCTGCGCCGATTGAAGACAGGTACGGCGCAGGCGCGATATTTTGAATTCACACAGGGCCAGCAGAGGACGATCCTGTTCCCTGGCCCTGTCAATCAACATGCGGAGGGGGCGTCTTTAGGATCGGAGGATGCGGCTGCTACCAGCAAGTAGCCGCCCTACTTGCTGGTAGCACAGTAATTTGCATATTTTAAAATTACGTTTTTAACAAATTCTACTGGACCGAAAAGATTATTTAGCTTATGTATGCAGAAATCGCACTATAGGGATTATAAGTAAACAAAAAACAAACAAAAAGAAAAAAGGTTTAGTGGGGTGACAGAAGCCCTTTAAAGTACAATACATCTAGATGTGGTTTCAAAACCCCCATCTTCACGTGGCGGAAACAAATCTGCATTTCAGTTCTTTTACAGATATCGCCCTTTTGCGGTACAATCCACATAAAAATCCAAAAAAAGAAAGCAACTCATACGTATCTCAAAACTCATCCTGCGGAGAGCCAGGCATCATACACCTAGCTGGACCCCTTAAAGGCAGCTAACATGGACTTTACAGGGTAGCCACCTTTAGGGGACACTGGAGAGATGGTTTTCTTCCTTCTGGAGGATAACTCATTTGCATAAGTGGAGGAAAAGTTGTCATAAAGGTCGGACTGGTCACCAGAGCCTGGTGGGCCCAGACTCCCGACACAGGCCCAGCAGAAGATAAGCCCACTGCGAGTTGACTTTGGGGCCAGTCACTTGCCATTAGGGGATCGCTATTATGGGCTGGTCACATATCATATGATACCAGGTGGACGAGTGGATGTATATATGTTCTATATAGGTTGTCGGAGGTCCTCAGAATCACGTCGTCTGGTGGACTCAAGTGACTTCAGTCCGCTGCTGGATGTCATCAGTGGAAACCTTGTAGATTAATGAAGATCTGTATAATAACGGCCGTTTCCCAGGCACCAGATTAGGGGAGCGGGTGTCTTGTGTGCAGGTGTATGGCGTGTAATGATTAATAGCGCTGCTTTATACTGTACTTCTACACTCTAGAAATTGGCTGAGTGGCTCATTTTCTATGTCTGACCTGATTTTCCCCAGGTACGATGACTATGATTATGGGGAAGTTAATCAGTTACTTGAGAGAAGCCTTAAGGTTTACATTAAAACTGTGACCTGTTACCCTGAACGAGCCACCAGACGTATATATGATGGCTACTGGCGCCAGTTCAAGCACTCTGAAAAGGTAAGTTTTCTAGAAGCTGAGGTCACTGCCGTCTTTCATGCTGAAATGTTATTGTATAAAGAAAACGTCTCCTGCTTTCTCTTTTTGTTTGCTTTTGTATATATCTATTTCAAAACTTTTGTTTGCTGTCAGTGAATGGGAGTTTTTTTGTTTAGATTCAGAAGCTGAAAACCTGTATGGACCTTATACCCTGTCAGCCATTATAACTGGGGACCTGGGTGTTATTCCTTTTAGGCCTTTTATCTATATCCATAGTGGTCTAGGGCAGTGTTTCCCAACCAGTGTGCCTCCAGCTGTTGCAAAACTACAACTCCCAGCATGCCTGGACAGCCTTTGGTTGTGCGGGCATGCTGGGAGTTGTAGTTTTGCAACAGCTGGAGGCACACTGGTTGGGAAACACTGGTCTAGGGCAGGGATGGCCAACCTGAGGCTCTCCAGCTGTTGTAAAAATACAATTCCCACCATGCCCTGCTGTAGGCTAAAAGCTGTAGGCACTCTTTGCATGCTGGGAGTTGTAGTTTTGCAACAGCTGGAGAGCCGCAGGTTGGCCATCTCTGGTCTAGGGCATTGAAGGGGTTAATACTAGCATACAAGGATATCTAAGGCAGTGAAAGGGTTAATGATTGTAAAACTGCTGGTGTAGGGCAGTAAAAATAGGTTATGGTGGTCTAGGTCAGTGAATTGGTTAATTCCAGAATCTCTGGTGGTCAAGGGCAGTGAAGGGGTTGTAATCAGTATCCCTGGTGATCTAGGGCAGTGAAGGGGTTAAAAATCTGTGTAACTGGTGGTGTAGGGTACAGAGGAGGGTTTAATTCCTTTATCCCTGGTGGTCTAGGGTAGTAAAAGGGCTAAAGTAAGGATTCCTGATAGTCCAGGACAGTGAGAGGGATAAAGTCAGTGTAACTGGTGGTGTAGGGTAGTAAGGGGGTAACTTCTGCATCCCTGGTGGTTTAGAGTAGTAAAGGGACTAAAGTAAGGATTCCTGGCGGTTAATTATAAGATCCCTGGTGGAGTACAATAGAATGGTTAATGCCGCCTACTTGGGGACCAGTTTGTTACTCACCCCTCCAGGCACCATTGTTTTCCTGGCTCTGACAGGTTAGAGGTCCAAAGCGAAGCTCTGCCAGTTAATCCCCACAGTGTTAGTTTTCACTGTATGTGCCCATTGAAGTGAATATTAACCTTTGACAGTTATATTGATCTTTTTTTTTTTAAAGTTTTCTGCTGACCAGTTTTATAATGTGTGTTTATATCGGTTATATGTCGTCTTTTTTTTTTTTTTTTTTTCTCATGCAGAGCTCCAAATCCCTTGCATACACATATAATTCAAGCATACTGGCTGCGCTTCTTTGTGCAGTCATAACTGTGAAGGAACAGTTATGTTTGGACTTCCCTATGGTTTTTTTCAGCCTAATTATACCACTGTTCAGCTGCACAACTAGATGCATTTCACTCAGCAGCAGGGTCATCTCCTTTCTGCCAGCACTTCATTGCTGTGACATCCTTTCCCTTACTCCCCACTATGTTTGTTTTAAGCTCCGGAGCTCACAGAACAGATAAGGAGGTATAAATCACACATACAGAAAGGCAGGACATGCCCTCTGCACTGTGAATGACCGGGCCGGGCGTTATGACGTTTACGCTGTCTGGCTATGTCAAAGTGCAGAAGGCGTGGCAGTTGCAGAGAGAGGTGTAACGCCAACACCCCCGTTGCTCCTAGAGGCTCAGTTGCATATAATAAAACATCATTTTTCTCAGCTATGCGGGTACACATGAACATGGGACCATCACAGATGCCCAAGCGCACATGTAACAGGTCAGCCAGTTGATGCCCTTTAAATACATCTGCAGTAGAGTCATAAGTTCCTACTGGTGGAGTCTGCAGACCATCTCACGCTCCTATATTTCTATGTTGCATAACCGTCAACCTTGCAGCCGCCTCCTAACGTCCTCTCCTCTGTGTTTTCAGGTCCACGTCAACCTGCTCCTCATGGAGGCCCGTATGCAGGCAGAACTTCTCTACGCCCTACGTGCTATAACCCGCCACCTGACCTGAGGTCTTGCATGTGATCATTGACGTGCAACGCAACTTCACCTTTCAGTTCAGTAACGGCGCCGCCTGTCATGTAGCATCAAGCATATATGCATTTCTAGTGTCCATGCTGGACAAAATGTGGCAGTAATGTGCAATGAATGACCTGTTTGTTTGTTTTTCTACAATGCTCTATCTAATGTTAGCAAAATGGCACTACTATGATGTTTTTGTTTTGTTTTTTTTACTTTTCAGCAGTAACTAATCGACACTGCTTTATCGGAACGTTTTCTTTAGACACAGGATTCAGATTTTTGGGATTTTTTTTTCCTTCGTACAGACATACATTTGTATATGTTTAACCAATGCTGGTTTGCCTTGTTCCAGTTATGTGTAGTGCTTTGTTTTATATAAGAGACGAGAGAAAAAAAACCTGAAAAAAACTAGAAAACAATGGGGAAAAAACAGGAAAATAAGCTGTACTGTCTAATTCATAGAATATATAAGCTTTCTAACTAGTAGGTTGCCAATAACTTGGTTATAAAGCTGAATCTGTGCCATAAAGTTAAGTTCTGTACATACCGGTATTACCTAATAGCCCCGCAGCTTCCGCATCCAAGGGATCTCAGATCGGACTTGGTAGGTAGAATTTACTGACTCTGCCAAAAAAAGACTTTTTTACTGAATGTGGATCGTAGCTGCCGGCTAAAAAAAAAATGTGAAAAATATCCTTATCCCTTATGGAATATCCTGCAGCATCCTACTGAAGTGCAAAGCTCTGCTTTATATTTCATTTCTGAATATTGTAGAGAGTTCTTCTTCACACTTTCTATAGCCAAGAGACTCTCTTAGCCTTTTATGGTTTTTTTTTGTTGTTTTTTGTGACAGTAGTATAAACAGAATACATGCATAAGCTAATTGAAGGTGTGTGAGTCAGTGGTGGGCAATGGGTGGGTGGCCTTGACCGTCAAGCAGTCCCTCTGACCATGATCATTTTTGGCCATGCCAACAAATGTAGTCACTTTATGTAGAGGATCTCTCCATTCCGTTAGAGCTGTAGATTAATGATGGGATCTGTGACCTTGATATCGGTGCTGCCCAAAGAGTGTGGTGGCTACCACAAATGACTGATGGCCTAAGGTTTGACGGATAAGTAACTTAATAAGACATTAGTGGTCTTTGGTCTGACCCATGTATGACCAGTGGTCTCTTTTCTTGATTCTCACTCTAAGCCACATGTGACTATGATTTCCAACACAGGCATGACCACCAGTGGTCTCTTTAGCAGCCCAAGCATAACCACCAGTTGTCCCTTTAGCACCCCAAGCATGACTACCAATGGTCTCTTTACCAACCCTGGCTTGACAGCAGATGGTCTCTTTAGCAGCCCAAGCATGACCAACAATGGTCTCTTTAGGAACACAGGCTTGATGACCAGTGGTTTCTTTAGCAGCCTAAGCATGACTACCAGTGGTCTCTTTAGCAACCCAGGCTTGACTACTGATGGTCTCTTTACCAACCCTGCCTTGATGACCATTGGTCTCTTTAGCAACCCAGGCTCCAATGGCCACTTTTGTTATCCAGACAAGACCAGTGGCTGATCCACAACTATGTTGGCCAATATATGACTGACATGACCCATGCATGATTGTCACCCAGGCATGACTCTTAGAAATCTCTTTACTAACCCTTACATGTCCAGAGGTCTCTTGCCTGACAAAAACGCAACTAATTCTTGTTCCTTACGAAGGCATGACTAACAGTCTCTTGTCTGACCCATACCTGACCAACCCAAACAGGACCCTCAGTGGTCTCATGTCTAGACAAACTAGGCCTGGCCAGTGGTCTCCTACTTATCCTATCCAAAACCTATTCTTGTTCCTGACTTAGGTAAGACTAATAGCTGACTGGCAATGGTCTATTTTCTACCTACCTAGCCATGATAAGTGGTCTCTTGCCTAACCCATGCACAACTGATGCCCATTCCTGACCAGACGGTCTTTCTTCTAACCAAGACCTGTTTTTTTTTGCTGACACAAGCATGACCAGTGGTCTTTGTCTCTTTACTGACCCTTGCTCATCTTTCCCAAAACATCAATACCAGTCTCTTGTCTAATTTAGACCTGACTGTCAAGAGTCTCTGTTCTAGCCCAGCGTTCTCTAGAATTGGCATTGCCCACCACTGACCACTCTTCCAGATTTTACCGGAGCTACTTTGCTCTTATGATACTTTCTGTGCAGCCAGCGATTAACTACCTAAACTGTGCTTGAAGTGGGTGCCACATAATGTGCCATAGTAGAAGACCCAGAGTGTCAACCTAGATTTATAGGAGGGAGTTGTGCAAAGTGACCTATGAAAATCATATATATAAATAAAAAAAAACTACTGTAGAATTGTAGATGTATAAAACAAAGGCCATGTAATGTATATGATGTAATCCTGATATAGGAAACAATAGGGGAAGGTATATTCCAGCGCACATCAGACCTCCTGCCCCGCTGTGCCAGGCACTGTGTTGTAAGGGAATGCAGGAAACAGCGGTTTGCACTCCGGTGACATATAGTCGTGGCACGGCGCATGTAGTAATATACTTAATGATATGGCTTTTTATGGGGTTGGTAAAGTTGGCATATTCGGTATTAATCTTCAGCTAGATGCATTCTGTGCACTTATTTTAGGCTTTTATGCCTTAAAGTGACCCTGTCAGATAAATACAGTGTCGCATCTATGGTGTGTGCCCAACCAATCAACATTCATAAGATCCGATCACAATCATAAGGTTGGCGTTGGCCAACATTGCTGTTTTTGCTATTGAACTTAGGCAGCATCCTCCTTGAATTGGTCTAGCTCGCAGAATATATTCTTGCACTGTGACGTGTTACCTCTAAACGAGTGTTCTCCAATGCTGGGAGTTGTAGTTCTGCAAGTGGGGATCTACAGATTTAAAAATGTTGCTCTAAATCAATGTTCCCCAAGCTGTTTTCTCTCCAGCTGGGCAGAACCGCAACTCGAGGCTGTCAGGGCATGATGCGAGTTGTAGTTTCGCACCCCTGGAGAGCCACTGCTCTAAATGGTACCTCTAAGGCACCTAGATTTCTATATAAAATAATTGTGGTATCTGTGACTCCCCAATAGAAGTACCGCCAGCTGTGAAGCTAAAACTTAGAGTCCATTGGTGGTCTGTAGTTTGGGCTACAAGCTATAGACCAGGGATCAGCCACCTCCGGCACTCCAGATGTTCTGAAACTACAACTCCCAGAATGCTCGATTCACTTCTATGGGAGTTGTGAGGACAGCATGCTGGAAGTTGTAGTTTTTATGGCAGCTGAAGTGCTGAAGGTAATAGTTTGTGGGTCTAAAGACAGCTGCAGGGACTTTGTTTTCTTATCAACTGCCATTCCCGAGCCATTCCAGATTGCTTTAGGGGCAGTCCTGCTTGGGAGAGTACATTAGGGTTTACAGATAATGCAACTTACTAAATTAGTCTGGATACCAGCAGGAGGTTCCCTCCCATGACACTGCTTAGAAATCACAATAATCTAGAGTAATGTAGGGGTTGAGTAAGAAGTCTTGGGCTAATAGAGTGGAGTCCTCCAGTTGGGACCTGCCTCAATTAGCCAGGGTGGAGAGCATCTACAAGGCTCTCTCGCCAGAGGACCAGACCTTCGATATCTGTTGTCACCATGCTGTACTCCATCTCTCCTGCGGAGGAGCTGTAGGGGAATGGAAAGTTTGTTGCTGCGTTCCAACTACATGGGACAACCCTTTAAAGCATCAGTGTTCATAAGAGCAAAGTGGTGGCACAGCAGGTACGACCCATAATCAAACCATTGCTGATGCTTGGTTTGGGGAGGGTATGAAACATATCCAGGAGGCTGAATAGTAGCAAGGACCACCCGAGCTCTCCTTGCTCTCGTTATACCAGCAGTGCCCCATATTCTTGCCAACAAGCAATAAAAATACGAGAGAACTGCCGTGTCGGCACTTATTCCTGTGAACCGCCTCCCAAGCAATGGTGCCAATCGCACTTTTTTTTTTTTTTAATATAGTCTAAGTATTAAAGCACCCTCCCAGAGATTTTAAATTTTTTTTTTTTTACATTTGACTATGTAGCTGCCTCATACAATAAAAGGGTTTTGGGTAAGGAAAAGCTGACCAAAAAAAAAAAAACTAAAAAAAAGTTTTGCACATATTTACAGTGCCCCATCCTCTTCCTGTACAAGAGCGGTGGGCGCCTGTTGTACTTGATTGATAGATTTGTATGTTTTTTTTGTTGTTTTTTTCTTTTCGACGTATGAGATGTTTACTCCGGATCATTTTACCTTCATTCATCCATGTACTAATGACGGCTCCAAGCTGTGATATTTCGTATGCAATGTTTAGTGAACAAAGGTAAAGTGCAATATACAGAAGGCGACCACCTCGCCCCTCGTATGAAGCTGAAGTGTCCTTGTGGTGGCGATGTAGCGAGTGATTTCTATATTTTGGTAAAAAATAAAATAAAAAAAAAGAGGCTTAAAAAATGCGTAGATTGTTAGCCTTGCCAAGATATATCTGCAGTAGCAACGAACCGGATGGTGGAGGTTGGGATTAAGTACAGCAAGCGGATATAGATGGAGGAGGACAGCCCCTTTGTATATTGATGGGTGGATCATCGTGGCTCCCAGCAGCAGGACACTCCCATATCCCGGTTGTCCTGAAGAGCCAGCAGCCATGCTTGTTGCCAGAATTAAGGGTTCCAGTAGGACCATCCTTCTACCCATCAGGCTAGCC
Source organism: Bufo gargarizans (assembly GCF_014858855.1). Classification (NCBI taxonomy): domain Eukaryota; kingdom Metazoa; phylum Chordata; class Amphibia; order Anura; family Bufonidae; genus Bufo; species Bufo gargarizans. Next base: position 25,808,895 of record NC_058082.1, read on the forward strand.
ATGTGCTATTAGAGAAGTCCCTAGGATGACTTCTTCAACGTTTCGGTTGGTTCTTTGACAACCACACTCAATGGACTTGTGTAGTTTGGTCCGTTACCCACAGAATTTGGGAAATGGTCACTGCTGCTAGAATTGTCCTTAAAGGGTTTGTCCAGGATTAGAAGAAATTGGCTGCTTTATTGCAAAAACAGCACCACACCTGTCCACAGGTTGCGTGTGGTGCTGCTTTATTGCAAAAACAGCACCACACCTGTCCACAGGTTGCGTGTGGTATTGCTGTTCAGTCTCTTTAACTTCAGTGAAGCTGAGCTGCAATACCAGACAACACCTTTGGACAGGTGTGGTGCAGTTTCTGAAAGAATGCAGCCATTTTTTAATCCTAGACAATCCCTTTAAAGGGGTTGTGTCAAGTCTTTAAGTTATTCCCTAAACACAGGAGACTAAGGGTCCGACCACTGGGACCAGGACACATCAAAGGATTTTTTAGGAGGTTAACCAAGGACGTCTGAATTTAGAGGGGTTCTCCGTTTATAGTTGAGCGCTACTCAGCATGTGTGGCCTTTCGTAACGTGTAGAGTTTCATAACAGCTATGAAACCTTACGGCGCAGCAATCAAAGTGCCGCAAAAACTGTTAGCATGTGAACGAGGGCTGAGAGAGTCACTGTGGTTCCAGTATGTTTCGTTGTTGTACAATCTCACGGTGTGTCCGGAGGGGTCAGGTACAGGTAGGGCTTGTCTGCCACAAGTGGCCATGATAAATATTAGATGCATTATATTTTCGAGACCTGCAGTAATTTAAAGGGGAGTTTTGAGACTAGAAAAACAAAGGTCATCTTTTTACCCGGAAACAGCGCCACTCTGTGAGCCGCGTCTAATTTTGCAATACCAGACGCAGTCCAAGGGTGACGCCGAAGTTTTAAAAAAAGAGATCCTTGTTTTCTAATTTCATACCCCTTTAAAACTTGACTTGGTGAGCACAGGCCTCCCTCCTACCTCCTATTAAAACATCACAAGCAGATTGTGGGTTGGAGTCTTTACCAACTAATCAGTTTTTCTACAGCCAGAGGTTTGCTATACCTTGCAGCATATCGTCGCCATGTTAAAGGGGTTCTGCAGTTTGTTTAAACTGATGATCTATCCTCTGGATAGATCATCTGATCGGCGGGGGTCTGACTCCAGGAGCGCCGCGGCCTTCTCACTGTTTACCGCAGGCCCAGTGACGTCACGACTAGTATTACTGGCCTGGGCGGGGCTAAGCTCCATTCAAGTGAGAAGGCCGCGTAGCTCCTGGCGCGCCTCTGCCTTCTCAAACAGCTGATCAGCGGGGGTCCCAGGTGTCGGACCACCACCAATCAGATGCTGATGATCTATCCAGAGGATAGATCATCAGTTTAAACAAACTGCAGAACCCCTTTAATTAATAAGCCCCAATGGCTGAAAGTTTTTCATTTGCTTTTGAAACTTTATATTGTTACCGTTTCTTTTGACTGATTTCTAGCAGTAATAAGATTACTGTATTTCAATGTATCCGACATCTTATAGAGAGACTCTGTATTTTCTGTAAATAAAGAGAATTTTGCATAACTCTGAGTTTCTGTGAATCCTGCTTCCCCCAACCACTTATAGAGAAAGCTTGTGAGTCCTGCTTTCCCCAGCTACTCATGGAGAACGTCTGCGAGTCCTGCTTCCCCCACCCGCTTTATAAGGAGAACCCATGATTCCTACTTATAGAGAAAGCCTGTGAGTCTTGCTTCCCCAACTCATTTATAGAGAAAGCTTGTGAGTCTTGTCTCTAATAGGGGAAGCCTGTGAGTCTTGCTGAAACATTCGAAGTCAATTCGCATAAAACGTCATTCTAATACTGTACGGAGCAGGAGTATTGGCTCCGATGAGCCGAAGTTATTACTTGGACTTCGCATAACTTCATAAATCAATTTCTACAGTAAAAAAACATTTCCTGAACTTGGGTTCGGTTCCAAGTGGTACCAGGGAACCGGACCCGAATTCGGTAAATTGTTTTTTTACAGTAAAAATGAATTTATGAAATGATTACCTGAGGTCTCGCAAGACTTTGCGAAGCAATAACTTCGGCTCATCGGAGCCAATACAATCTAATACTGCTCCATACAGTATTGGGACAAACTTTTATGCCAATCGACTTTGGATGTTTCATCCAAAGTCGATTCTCTCATCCCTACTTTTCACCTCTGGTGGCAGAAATCCTCAAATCAGCCCTGATCTTAGAAAACTACAATATGCTTCCACAAGCCCAGAGAACCCCCTTAGTCCTATGCTGCCCTCAGACCTGACAAAACGGCTACTGTAGTGTGATTCTCACAAAACCCACTTTATCTACGGAGCCATGTCACGACTACATCATTTTAGCTTTGGCCCTGCCAAGCCGTGGACTCCAGTATCTGACACCTGTGCACAGGTAAGATCTTATACAAATTGAAATTCTACTATATTGTGTTGAGGTCTACAGTCATCACGCAACCCAATGGCCAAAGTTTGGGAACATGGTAAACTCAATGTTCATCCAACGATCAACCAAAGGAATCCCAAAATGAGGGTACACTGCTCCAGAGATGAATGTTACAAAAGGCAAGAATAAATCGTGAAGAAAACCACCGAGTATCCAAACATTAAAGACTCGTGAAGTTTACAAATCTCCAGTTCTCTCAATATACCTTTTTTTATGTGGGTTAATTCAGGAGGCTTTATAAACCTACTTGTCTGGCTCAGCAGAGTTTGAGATTTTAAGGATTTTAAAGGTGTCTCATGAAAAATATTCTACAGTTTTCAAACCAGCACCTGGATCTGAATACTTTTGTAATTGCATGAAATAAAAAATGTAGCATAGCCAGTGAGTTATTCAATTAAATGTATCTGTATAGCGCCACCTGCTGTTCATTTTTCCCCCTTATTTCTTTGTCCGGCTCACTGAGATGGACACACATGCTCAGCTTCATGCTTCAACTCCCCCCTGAGCTGCAGCAGAAAGGACACTACCCTTGAGCTCTCAGCTTGATATAAATCTAGAAGAACAATGAATGAGGAGATCTCTGGATCCATGTGAGGTCCAGGGCTGGTTCTAGCTTTGTCATGTACTGTATGATCTCTGATTTTCATGTTTTACATTAATTATGGGATAACCTCTTCTAAAACATTTTCAATAGAAAATTATGGCTTAAAGGCTATGAACACCTTCAGGGGCAATTTTTTTAAATTATTGCACGCGACTCATTTTAGGCTAAAAATCATTTTTACAATTTGTCTTAAAAAAAGAAAATCTGTCTATTTGCAGACTGTCACTTTCTGTGTACTCTTAGTCCCTATCAGATGATGGCTCATGTAGAGCTCTGATCTCCTGACCTCATAAAAACTCATTTAAGCCATATTCTAATCAGTTTGATAACAATTTAGCTATAATGAGTGTTTATAAAAAAAATTAGGTGTCCTTAGCCTTTAAGGTGACTACATGGAACAATCGGGAAACCAGAAGATACGTAACCCTGGACCAAGTTGGTGTACATGATGCCACCATAACGGATGAGGACATGCTATATAGAATCTATATGTATATATTATAAAACAACAGTATTAAGATCCTGCTGTCATACGTGCTAGTCGTACCATATTTAGATCATTGTAACATACACTAAGGACAAAAGTATGTGAACACCAGACACCTGAGCATTGCATCTATATGAGCTTCGTGGACATCCCATTCCAACACTATGTGTTAATATGGAGTTGGACCATTTGCAGCTAGAACAGCCTCCACTCTACTGGAAAAACGTTCCCAAACATTTTGGATTTTGTCTTTGTGGGAATTTGTGATCGTTTCGCTCTTGTGGGATCAGCGAGTGACGCAGGACAAGAAGGTCTGGCTCACATTCAGCATTTTAATTCATCCTAAAGGTGTTGAATGGGTTTGGGACACTTTAGTTCCTCCACACCAAACTCATCACCCCATGTCTTTATGGACCTCACTTGGTGCACAGTCATGCAGGAACAGAAAAGAGCCTTCCTTAAAATGTTGCTCAAGGTTGGAAGCCACAAATAAAATAACTGTGTATGCTGTAGTATTAACATTGTCCTTCACTGGAAATAAGGACCCAAACCCTAAAAACAACCCAAGACCATTATCCCTCCCTCCTCCACGTTAAAGTAGGCACCATATATTCCATTAGGTAATGCTCTCCAAGATTCCACCAAACTCAGATTTTCAAATCAGACTGCAATTATCACTCTGGCCAACCTTACAAAGAGCCCAAAAAAAAAAAGTATGACTACCAGGAGCCACAAGCTATACATTTGCACGCGAGTCACCGTATTTTTCGCCCTACAAGATGCACCTAGGTTTTAACAAAGAAAAATAAAAGAGAAAAAAAAATTCATCTGAGGTCTGATAAAAATATTTTTCTCATTTTTCATTAGCAGAGAGAAAAAAGAAAAAATATATTTTTCATCAGACCTCAGATCGGACTCCTAAATCAGATCCACAATCCTCATCTGACCTAAAATAAGATCCCTAAACCTCATCAGACCTCCAAATCAGACCCCCAAAATAAGACCCCCAATGCTCGGATCAGACAACACAAATCAGACTCCCAGTGTCAGACCTCCCCCCCCCCCCCCCATGCTCAGATCTACCCCTCATGCTCAGATCTGACCAACCGATGCTCAAACAAGACCCCCATGCTCGGATCAGACCCCCTATGCTCAGATCAGACCCCCCATTGCCCAGATCAGACCCCCCATTGCCCAGATCAGGACCCCCCCCCCCCCACCTATGCTCAGATCATAACCTCCCATGCTAAGATCAGACCCCCATGCTCAGTTCTATAATTGTAAAAAAATCTCTTCCCTCTCCTGATCAGGCACTGGGCTCCTGCTACTCTGCAGGTCTGACACACTCTCCACTGTGACCTGATGAGCACAACGTCAGATCATAGTCCGTGTCTCCAGGTACTACGTTCTCACACTGTGTGCATTAGGACGTAGTGGAGAGTGAGCTGGAGCTGCAAAGTAGCAACAGTGCCCGATCAGGAAAAGAGATCTGAGCCTGGGGTGGAGAGTGAGCCGCCTGACTGCTTCCCGGCTCCACAGCTAGAGCCGCACCTGAGGAAGCAAAGAGCCACAGGTTGGCCACCCCTGCTCTAGAGAACACGTCTCCGCTGCTCCACAGTCCAGTGACAACATGCTTTACATCATTCCTGCTGATGCTTGGCATTGTGCATGGTAATCTTAGGCTGCTCCACCATGGATGCCCATTTCATGAAGCCTAGAACAGGCTGTTCTTGTGCTGATGTCAATTCTAGAGGCAGTCTAGATCTATGTAGGAAGTGACACAACAAAGGACACGTACATTTTATTGCCTATGTGCTTTAGGATTCGGAAGGCCCATTTTGTGACTCTATGAGGCTGTAACAACTGAATAAAAAAATCTGAGGGGTGTCCACATACTTATCGCCATATACTTTGAATATCTGTCATACCCAAGCACAAAATTTTTATGAAATTTTCTCTAAGGAGTTGTATCACATTTATTCTTTGACGTTGTGGAAGTGGGATCATAGTGGGTAGTGATATTACAAACGGTGTTGGCCCTTTAAAGTGAGTGCCAGTACCATCGATGACAGTCATCCCTTTAAGATCACCACTCTCACCAGTTGTCTGGTAGTCTGTTGGGTACCCTTTATGACACTAGTGGTGACTTCACTGGTTTAATGATGTCATAGGGGTGGATATGTTGTAACAGACACTTCAATAACATTGTTTGATGAGGTCCCAAAACTGGTGATGATGTAACAGGTGAGGCATGTTGACTAGTGACATCACAGGATGTGTCCACCTTACAAATTGAGCTTTGGAGCCTTTAGCTGCCAGATGTACAGATGGCACATGGCTAAAATTTTGTGCGCCCCATAGTTGGTGATAGCATCATAGGGGTTGATGTCTCTGCCTTAGGTTTGTCACCACTGATGACATCATTGGACATGAATTGATGAGTGTCCAACAGGGTGCCTGTGTGTGTGGAGACCTCGCAGGGGTGATGACATCATACAGTGTAATGTTTTGACATTGCCTAATGTATTCTTTAAAGACCCCTGTGGTGACATCACAGTGGCAGGCCGTGACATCACAAGGGTTGCTAATCATATATGCTAAGATCAGAGACCAGCAGTTGCCAGATGGCTGCAGCGGATACCCTTTATCTGCCCGTGCAGCTAACCATGCTCAGGTCCAATTTTTTAAGCCAGGCCTCATGTAGTTTCTGTAAATCATCTGGGAGCCCCTTAGATGGTGGAAACCACAAGACATTTACCCCTTTTGCTCTTCTTAAAGTCCATCCTTGACTAACTGGCCTTAAGCTTCCTGTCAAATAATCTCAACCTTCCCCAGTCTATGGAAGCAGCCCTGGGTTTTCCCACCATGTCCCTTGAGATTTTTGCTTCCTGGAAATGTCCTCAATTTCTTACTTGTTACGAACTACATGAACATAGTCCATTTGTGGCTTTTGTTGGATGCAAATCTCACCAGCACATTTTTCTTTGGCTCCACTTCTCCTAACTTGGTCTTGTTTTAATTTTAAACCAAAGGATTTTGAGTACATAAAGCTAGTTCTAAGTAGCCAGTCTTCTAACTTGCGGTTTTGAGATCTGGCCACAAGAGGGTGCTAACCAGGTTTCAAATCTATGATTGAATCAGAGGAGAAAATATTTCATTTCTGTCCGAATTGAATTTTTTTGAGAATAAGACAATTCCCTAATATAAAATAAAATGTCTGGATGTATAATCCTCCTTTATTTGCGAGCTCCTACACTGGTGACAACCTACAAGATTTTGAAGCGTGTCTGTGGGAATTTTTGCCCATTCATCCAGAAGATGAATTTGTGAGGTCAGACACTGATGTTGGATGAGAGGGCCTGGCTCTCAATCTCTGTTCTAGTCCATCCCTAAGGTGTTGGATGGGGTTGGGGTCAGGGCTCTGGATGGTCCAGTCAAGATCTTCAACACCAAACTCATCCAACCATGCCTTTACGGACCTTGCTTTGTGCACTGGGGCTCAGTCATACTGAAACAGAAAAGAGCCGAACTTTCCCACAAAGCTTCAAGGGGTTTTCCGAGATTTCTTTTACTGATGACCTATCCTCTGGATTGGTGGGGGTCCGACATCCAGGACCCCTGTCAATCAGCTGTTTGAGAGGGCTCCTGTGAGTGTTGCAGCCTTCTCTCTGCTTTTTCTTGGCCAGTGATGTCACATTCATCGATCACATGGCCTAGGAGCAGTTCAGCCCCATTCAAGTGAATGGGGCTGAGCTGCAATACCAAGCACAGCCACTATAAAATGTATGGCGCTGTGCTTGGTAAGCTACGAGAAGCCAGCGGTGCTGACAGGAGCGCTGGTGCCTTCTCAAAACAGCTGATCGGCAGGGGTCCCAGGTGTCCGACCCCCACCGATCAGATACTGATGACCTATCTAGAGTATAGGACATCAGGAAACCCCTTACAGCATTAAGATTTCCCTTCACTGGAACTAAAGACCTAGACCAGGGAAGCTCAACCTGCGGCCCTCCAGCTGTTGTAAAACTACAACTCTCACCATGCCCTGCTGTAGGACGATAGCTGTAGGCTGTCCGAGCATGCTGGGAGTTGTAGTGTTGCAACAGCTGAAGGGCCACAGGTTGAGCATCCCTGACCTAGACCAATCCCTGAAAAACCTCCCATAGCATTGTCCTTCTTCCACCAGACATTACAGCTGGCACCATGCAGTCAGGCAGGTAACGTTTTCCTGGCATCCACCAAACCCAGATTACTCCATCAGACTGAAAGATAGAAAAAATGATCCATCACTCTGCAGAAGACGTCCCCACATCACTCTACCGTCCAGTGTCGGCCTGCTTTACTCCACTCCATCTGACGCTTGGCATTGTGCTTGGTGATGTAAAACTTGCATGTAGCTGCTTGGCCATGGAAACCCATGCCATGAAGCTCCTGGCTAGAGATGGCCTTGCGGTTCGCCCAGCGGTCGTTTTGCCTCGAACTTTAAACATTCGCGATTCGCTGAACATGCGAACATATGGCGATATTCGCCTGCGCCATATTTTTTTGCATAGCACCGAACTTTGACCCATGACACATCCATCAGGTGGGACAGGACAGCCAATTGAGAAGTTTCAGCACATGGACATACCCCCAACCCTATAACAGAACCCAATCTGGCAGCCATTTACATTGTGTGTTTTGCCAGTGTAGGGAGAGGTTGCTTTGTGAAGCAGGGACAGGCTGTTAGGGACACCAAACGTTAGCTAATAGGGCCACAAAAGTCCTTTTAAGGACTGGTACAGGTGTGATCGATAGGTGTGATACACAGAGGGGTGCGATATACTTATAATATACTTTCTAACATAGAAAGTATATTAGAGTGCATTTGTATTGTACAGCAGTTGTGTGCGGTTCTGCTGTGATACCGCAGCTATACAGAGGGACAAACGCTATTGGAGTAACTAATTGCAATGGGTGTGATATACATGTTGCCCACCAAAAAACTGCTTAAGGGCTGCGAAATACCTTCTTCCACAAAATCCTGATTGAGGGGTGCTATATACCTGTTTCCGCCAAATACTGATTGAGGGGTGCCATATGCCTTCTTCCACAAAATCCTGATTGAGGGGTGCTATATACCTTCTTCCACCAAATACTGATTGAGGGCTGCGATACACCTGCTTCCACAAAATACTGATTGAGGGGTGCCATATACCTTCTTCCACAAAATACTGATTGAGGGGTGGCATATACCTTCTACCACAAAATACTGATTGAGGGGTGCTATATAGCGCCTACACGAACCAACCCAATAGCCCCCATGAATAATGCCAAAATATACTCATGTAATATATCATGAATCTTTTATTATAACAATAATATACAGTACACACGACGGAGGGGGATCACTGTCAGGCCGGAACAGTGTCCAGTCAAAAATAACACAAAATAGATCAAGAGGTCCGCATATCAAAGTGTGTATGCAGAGGGGAGCTACAAGTGACCACAGCCACTAGCTGCAATGATCACTAGTGCATAATACATCAACACATGCCCACAGTGAATAGGGTAATGAACATACAGAGGAGATACAGCTGCATGCAGGTGGTTAGGGGGCGACCAGTGGTCTGTCGGACAGATATCCAGTACCAGATCATAAAGTATAGCCCAATGGTACACCCATAAACCACACAACCATTGCTGTAAGTGACACAATATAACTGTAGACAAACAATGTTAGTTACCCATGATGAGCGGAGTACCCGATGCAACAGAAATGCCTATGCCCCAACGCGCGTTTCGACACCCTACTGGCTTCGTCAGGAGGCTGATGTAAGTGAATTAAAAGCGGGAATTTATGCTACATACACACCTGCAGCAATCAGTACATCAAGTCCAGCAGAGTAACGGCACCTGAGGTGGATGTGTGACGCATATCCAACATGTTGACTGGGGATCGCGTCATCATAGCGCGCCACTCCTTCCCACACAGCCGGCGCGGCGCCCGCTCACGTGATCACCCGCGTCATCCCGTATGGGTGACGTGGGACGCAAGACGCTGCCCGCCCCGGCCGCCTGAGAAGGAGAGCCAAACGGAGCACCATGACAACGCGCCCGCATCAGCGCATGCCTGGAATGCGTGCGCCCCAGATGCTGCAATAAAACCTTTTTATAATCACCACCTCGGCAGCCCAGGGATACCTTATCGATACCCCTTGCTCGCAAACCACTTGGATCACAATTATATTTTTCTTTGAAGTGCAGAACAATGGGTTGCGACTTATACAAATCCTCCATCCTCATTGTTTCTGCCCTTCTTATCTTGCTTGTGTGTTCCAAAATCCTCACTCAGAGTTCCCTGGTGGTCATGCCCACATACAAAAGCTCGATCAGGGTTGTGGAACACTTATTCAATGATTCTTCCCATCTGGAAATGAAAGTGGCATCTGCCGTTTCCAAAGTGGGGAAAACCTGGACCCTGAGTCCCCTGGGAATGATATTTCTTTGTAGATAATTCTCACGGGCCGCTTTATTCCACCAGATCTTGGTGCGTTTTTTAAGCAGATCCCTAATTTTAAGTTTCAGGTCCTTCACATTGCTTGTCTCCAAATCTACCAGGGTGTTTTCACCAAATATTGTGCCAAGTTTGGACATCCACGCCACATTGCGCTTCTTATAGTCCATAAATCCTGAGGATTTTGCTACAAAACAATATATAACATTAGAACCAACATATACCTCATTGACTGTGGGCATGTGTTGATGTATTATGCACTAGTGATCATTGCAGCTAGTGGCTGTGGTCACTTGTAGCTCCCCTCTGCATACACACTTTGATCTGCGGACCTCTTGATCTATTTTGTGTTATTTTTGACTGGACACTGTTCCGGCCTGACAGTGATCCCCATCCATAGTGTGTATATTATTGTTATACCATGAACTACTATCATCTTGTATAGTTACAGTGTTTTTCATCTACACACTGGGCATTGTGGGAGCTGTTTTTACATGTTTTACCCAGGGATACTGTACATCATTATCATAATCAGCTGAGTACCTGTGCGATTCCCTCTATCAGGGGTATCAGGGGTGAGGAGATCAATATCTCCTTCCCCTTTTCTTTTGTTTTCACCTTGTCCAAATATTTTTTTGTAAAAGATTCATGATATATTACATGAGTATATTTTGGCATTATTCATGGGGGCTATTGGGTTGGTTCGTGTAGGCGCTGTATTATGTAGTTCTAGGCCCCTCTGTCATTTATATTGATTTTTCTGAGGTATATGTTGGTTCTAATGAGGGGTGCTATATACCTGTTTCTGCCAAATACTGATTGAGGGGTGCTATATACCAGTTTCCGCAAATTACCGATTGAGGGGTGCTATTGCTATATACCTTCTTCCACCAAATACTAATTGAGGGCTACGATACACCTGCTTCCACAAAATACTGATTGAGGGGTGCTATATACCTGTTTCCGCCAAATACTTATTAAGGGGTGCTATATACCTGTTTCCGCCAAATACTGATTGAGGGCTACGATACACCTGCTTCCACAAAATACTGATTGAGGGGTGCTATATACCTGTTTCCGCCAAATACTGATTGAGAGGTGCCATATACCTGTTTCCGCCAAATACTGATTGACGGGTGCTATATACCTTCTTCCACAAAATCCTGATTGAGGGGTGCTATATACCTGTTTCCGCCAAATACTGATTGAGGGGTGCCATATACCTTCTTCCACAAAATCCTGATTGAGGGGTGCCATATACCTTCTCCCATAAAATACTGATTGAGGGGTGCCATACACCTTTTTCCACAAAATACTGATTGAAGGGTGCTATATACCTGTTTCCGCCAAATACTGATTGAGGGGTGCTATATGCCTGTTTCCGCCAAATACTGATTGAGGGGTGCCATATACCTTCTTCCACCAAATCCTGATTGAGGGGTGCTATTGCTATATACCTTCTTCCACCAAATAGTGATTGAGGGCTGTGATACACCTGCTTCCACAAAATACTAAATTGAGGGGTGCCATATACCTGTTTCCCCCAAATACTAATTGAGGGGTGCCATATACCTTCTTCCAAAAAATAATGATTGAGGGGTGCTATTGCTATATACCTTCTTCCACCAAATACTGATTGAGGGCTGTGATACACCTGCTTCCACAAAATACTGATTGACGGGTGTCAAAAACCTGTTTCCGACAAATACTGATTGAGGGGTGCTATATACCTGTTTCCGCCAAATACTGATTGAGGGGTGCTATATACCTACTTCCACAAACTACTGATTGAAGGGTGCCATATACCTGTTTCCGCCAAATACTGATTGAGGGGTGCCATACACCTTCTTCCGCAAAATACTGATTGAAAGGTGCTATATACCTGTTTCCGCCAAATACTGATTGAGGGGTGCTATATACCTGTTTCCGCCAAATAATGATTGAGGGGTGCCATATACCTTCTTCCACAAAATACTGATTGAGGGGTGCCATATACCTTCTACCAAAAAATACTGATTGAGGGGTGCTATATACCTGTTTCTGCCAAATACTGATTGAGGGGTGCCATATACCTTCTTCCACAAAATGCTGATTGAGGGGTGCCATATACCTGTTTTCGCCAAATACTGATTGAGTGGTGCCATATACCTTCTTCCACCAAATACTGATTGAGGGGTGCTATTGCTATATACCTTCTTCCACCAAATAGTGATTGAGGGCTGTGATACACCTGCTTCCACAAAATACTAAATTGAGGGGTGCCATATACCTGTTTCCCCCAAATACTAATTGAGGGGTGCCATATACCTTCTTCCAAAAAATAATGATTGAGGGGTGCTATTGCTATATACCTTCTTCCACCAAATAGTGATTGAGGGCTGTGATACACCTGCTTCCACAAAATACTAAATTGAGGGGTGCCATATACCTGTTTCCCCCAAATACTAATTGAGGGGTGCCATATACCTTCTTCCAAAAAATAATGATTGAGGGGTGCTATTGCTATATACCTTCTTCCACCAAATACTGATTGAGGGCTGCGATACACCTGCTTCCACAAAATACTGATTGACGGGTGTCATATACCTGTTTCCGCCAAATACTGATTGAGGGGTGCTATATACCTATTTCCGCCAAATACTGATTGAGGGGTGCTATATACCTACTTCCACAAACTACTGATTGAAGGGTGCCATATACCTGTTTCCGCCAAATACTGATTGAGGGGTGCCATACACCTTCTTCCGCAAAATACTGATTGAAGGGTGCTATATACCTGTTTCCACCAAATACTGATTGAGGGGTGCTATATACCTGTTTCCGCCAAATACTGATTGAGGGGTGCCATATACCTTCTTCCACAAAATACTGATTGAGGGGTGCCATATACCTTCTTCCACAAAATACTGATTGAGGGGTGCCATATACCTTCAACCACAAAATACTGATTGAAGGGTGCTATATACCTGTTTCCGCCGAATACTGATTGAGGGGTGCCATATACCTTCTTCCACAAAATACTGATTGAGGGGTGCTATTGCTATATACCTTTTTCCACCAAATACTGATTGAGGGCTGCGATATACCTTCTTCCACAAATACTGCTCTTCTCTACGGACTTAGGCAGAGGGTCATTTAGATAATGACTGGCAGAGAAAGAGGCAGGCCATTCCTCAGGGATGGTAGGGGTCAGGCAGGTGCACCAGGCCAGAGCCTAAGTGGGAAGTTGGAGAAGGCGCGTGCGATAACTTCAAAGGGCACACCAGACTTGGTTGAGTGGCTCACTCAGCCTTGCACTTCTGCACCCTCCTCATCCTCTGTATCTGCACCCTCCTCACTCTCTGCTGTGTGCACCCCCAAAGACATCACCACCACCACAGCCCCTCCACTCAAGTCAGAGGAGTTATTTTTCCATCCATTCCCAGACCTTACCGATGCGCAACCATTCTTGGCATCGGATAAGGAAGAGGAGGTAGCAACGGCCGCCACCCAGCTGTCTGACGACAGTACCCAGATCAGCCCAGGAGGGGTGTCCCTGCTGTTGCTGCCTACTCCGAGATCTCTCATGTCAGTGGTGGTGAAGGTGACGATGATGACATGTCGATGGACGTCACATGGGTGCCCACAACAGAGGGAGAGACGGAGCAGCAGATAGGGAGGAGAAGTAGGAAGAACTCGCAGTGCACAGGAGGCAAAAAGCAGACTGCAAATGTATCTTGAGCGAGCCATCCACCATGCACGGTCACATCTTGCGCTTCCAGGACGCCGGCACATGGCTCCGCAGTGTGGGCTTTTTTTAACGTGTCCGCTGCTGAGAATAGTGTTGCCATCTGCAGCCTGTGCTGTCAACACATAAGTCGCAGTAAGCCCAACACTCACCTAGGGACGACCGCCTTAAGAAGGCACCTGGCCTCCCATCACCGAGCCCAGTGGGAGCAACGCCACCTGAACCCACAAAAAAACACACTCCGGGCGCTCCACGTCCTGCCTCTTCTCCTCCCATTTGTCCTCCACTCCACCTTCCACCGTCCCGTCGCCGCGTTCATCTGGCAAAAGGTAGGCTTCCGTGGCCCAAATGTTCAAGCGCAAAAAAATAAGGACGCCGGATAATCCTCTTGCCCAACAGCTGACCGCTGGCTTGTCTGAACTGCTAGCCTGCCAACTACTGCCAAATAAACTGGTGGACTCGGAGGCCTTTAGAAAATTTGTGGCCATTGGCACACCGCAATGGAAGGTCCCCGGAAGGAAATATTTCACCCAGAAGGGCATCCCTGAACTATATGGCCATGTTCAGCGGCAAGTTAATATATCTCTGGCACACAATGTCGGTGCCAAGATACATCTGACCACAGACACGTGGTCTAGCAAACACAGGCAGGGAAGGTACATAACTTTTACTGCCCACTGGGTGAACCTTCTGATGGCTGTCAAGCATGTAACCCGTGGCACCTGTGTGGATTTGGTGTTACCGCCACGGATTGCATGCAGGCCTGCCTCTTCTTCTCCTCCTCCTACTCCATCCTCCGTATCCTCCTCGGCTGACTCCTCCTTTTCCACTGCTACCGCCTCTTCCGCTGCAGCCCCCAAGCTCCCCAGAACCTATTCGACGTCCCAGGTGAGACCTTGCCATGTTGTGCCTGGAAGCCAAGAGCCACACCGATGCTGCACTCCTTTCAGCTCTGCAATCACAGGCCGATCAGTGGCTAACCCCGCTCAATTTAACAGTTGGTAAAGTGGTGTGCGACAACGGTGCCAATCTGCTGACTGCGCTGAAACATGGCAAAATTACACACGTGTCGTGCATGGCACATGTCTGGAACTTAGTCGTGCAGCGATTCGTTGACAAATACCCCGGGGTCTTGCGACAGGCCAGGAGAATCTCTGGCCATTTTAGAAGATCTTACACGGCCATGGCTCGCCTTGCTGACGTTCAACGGTGACACCACTTGCCCGTCAGACGTCTGATTGGTGACTGCCCGACGCACTGGAACTCCACCTTGTATTTGCTTGATAGGCTGCTCCAGCAGAAACGTGCCGTTAACGACTCAACAAAACCAAAAGTCCAGGTCCGCGCTTCTAAGGAGATAGAGTTGGAAAAGCCTTGTAGAAGGAAAACGCAGTCAGTTCATATCCCACGCTGAAACTTCCCCACAAGAACACGCCACAATGCCGACCGAAACTTCACAGGGCAAGTTAACCTTTCAAAAGATCAGCAACATAGTGCAGTACCCGTGATAATAATAAAGAATAAAGGCTTTATTATACTCACAAAAAGCACCACTAGTAATCAGCATGTAAAACCATTTGAAATGTCGCAGCAACATAGTGGAGTAATTGTCTGTTCAGCTCCTCTACTCTGGTGTAATGATTTCAGCTAGGGGAATTTCCCACACAGGCTGTGTGTGAGGCTGGCTGTGATTGGTCAAGACACCTGCTCAATGTGAGGCTGGCTGTGATTGGTCTTACCTTACATTCATATGCTGAATTTTAAAGGCATACTATCTTTTCTGCTTCTGTGAACACAAAATATAACAGTAATATGACATCCAAACATGATGTCACAGTAAATAACTCTGCTTTTGTCTTTAACACATAAACATAGGAACTGTATTTAGGTTATTGGCAGGTCTAGCTGTATACACATATAAGCTATATTAGCAACCTAGGACAGGTCTTAGCTGGACAGCTACACTGCATATTTGTATACATCAAACCAATAGGAAATACAAATTTTCTAGACTCCAGCAGGGCACATTTTTGAGAGTTTCCCTTTAAGACGCATAAAAATAGCCCCTGATTAAAATACATATTTTTTGATCCCCCTGTGGTATGTCACTGTCCATGTTGTGGTACTATTTGTGCACTCATAGTTTGTATTTGGTGGCTGCAAATATGACCTAATGGTTTTTCAGATTTGCCTGCCATTAATAAATAGGGCCCGCCGCAAACGCGTGGTTCGCGAACATTTGATCGCGAACGCGCGCTCGTGTTCCCGAAACGTCCCGGCTGATGTTCGTCCATGACTACTCCTGGCATAGCACAGTTTTTGTGCTGATGTTAATGCCAGGGGAAGTTGGCAGTATGGAATCAGCAGAGCGCTGGACTATGAGCCTCAGCACCCGGCATCCCTGTTCTGTAATTGGTGGTCTCCACTTGGCTGAGTTGCTGTGGTTCCTTCCAATTTACAATAATACCACTTACAGGTGTTGGTTGAACATCTAGGAGGGTAGGAATTTCAGGAACTGACTTGTAGCAGTGGTGGCATCCTCTCACAAATGTCTGTAAAAGTGACTGCATGGCTAGGGGCTGGATTTTATACACCTGTGGCAATGGGACTGAAGGAGACTCTGAGTTTGGTAAAAGTTTTTTAACAGTAGAAATTAATTTCTGAAGTTATTTCCCGAAGTAATAACTTTGGCTCATAGGAGCCAATACATTCTAATACTTACGGAGAGCTCGCTCCGTACAGTATTCTAGCGAAGTTTCGCGTATCCCTAATTAAGAGCTGTGCCCCAGTTATACCTATACAAGACACTAGGTGGCAGCAAACACAAAGCCAATAAAAGGAGAGGTAGTACATCTACGTGCTTTTCTGCAGACTTATATGGTGACTGATGTGTGTGATGAACATCTTTGTCAAAACCAGTAAATGTGTTATGCTTAGTGGTGAGGGGAGGGTGTATGAGGTGTCATGCTCCGCCCCCTCTGCCCCTGCAGTAGGCAGAACCAAGTGTATCCGTTTTGCTTGGAGAGTTCCTTTGATAGGGCTTTTGTAGTTTTATTTAAGGCGACTTTCACACTTGCGTTGTTAATTCTGGTACTGAGATCCGGCAGAGGATCTCAATACCGGAATTAAACGGATCCGTTTTGATTTTACACATCAGGATGCGTCCGTTCGGTCAGGACGCAGCTTTGCGAAATCAAAACGGATCCGTCACTAAATACGTTAAAAGTCAATCCGTTTTTTTTTCTTTTCTGTTTTTATGACCGGACACAAAACCGCAGCTTGCAGCATCTGGTCACAAAACGGAATGCTGCCGGAACGAAAAACATCCGGATGCATCCTGAACGGATCTCTTTCCATGAGGACCAAACGGAAACGTTTTTTTTTTACAGCATTGCGATCCTCTAACGGACCTCAACAGAGGAAAACAACGCAAGTGTGAAAGTAGCCTAAATCTTAATTGATCAGTATGTAAATGAATGTTTCTCTATATTATACTCCGTGTTTCAAGTCCCCACTATTATAAAGATATGTGCTTGCTGTCAGTGAATGACAACACTTCTTTATGTTGTACACTGCTAGCCCTGCCCTTGCCTAAGAAGGGGATACCCCACTGATCACACGCTGGTGGTTGTGGTGCTATAGAAATAGGATCTATATTATTTTATAAATTTTCAAATTCATCACATACAGTCACATAAAAACACCATATGCAAATGAGCAGTTAAGTGCACCGAGGGCGGTTCTATGTCACTGTGTGCTCCTCCTGCTTCTCTGCCAGCCCCGCCCTCTGCTTCTTGATTGACAGGGCCAGGTGAGACAACTATGCAGGGAGGGGCAAAGGAAGCATGGGCTTCTTAGACCCGCCCTCAGTGCACTTACAGAGTTTTTTTGGGGGGGGGGGGGATTTTTATATTGATGTCCTATCCTCAGAGTCCAACTCCCGTCACCTCCACCAATCAGCTGTTTGAGGAAGCCACAGTGCTCCTCCTCGCAGTTTTTACGAAGCACAGTGCCGTCCATTTGATGATCCATTAATCCGTCCGTGATGGATGAACGTGACGTCACATGGCCAAGAGCGCCGCAGCCTCTTCATACCGCTGATCGGCAGGGATGCGGGGAGTCGGACCCCGCCGATCTGATATTAGTCATTTATCCTGCGGATAGACTATCAATATAAAAATCCTGGAAACCCCCTTTAACTGCTCATTTGCATATGGATTCAAAGTATTTTTTCTCCGGAATGAAGCAGTGGATCAGCAGAGCGAGCCCTACGAGGCAGCGTGCCAGGGTGATCCGTGATTTCCTGCTGACAGGTTCCCTTCAATCGTCAGGACTATAGATAGTGGGCAGTGCTGTGTATACAGGGGAGGATTTATGTGCGGACTGTATGGAATGTTCTGTAGCCTGGAGGGTGTAACTCCCGTTTTTTTGCCTCTGTAGACGTGATATGACACAATATTTGTTTTATTTTTACAAATTTTCTTTTTCTTTTTTAACCCCTTAACCCATAACCCCGTATATATATACAGCGTTATGCGCCTCTGCAGCGGACCCGCTCGATACACAGCAGGTGCCGGCTGTATCATACAGCCGGCAACCGTCCGCACTGACTGTCATTTAACCCCTCGGGTGCCACGATCAATGTTGATCGCACCACCTGTGAGCGAAGGCAGAGGGATGCGGTTCCCTCTTACTCCCGATCGAAGCCCCAGCAGTGAAATCACGGAGCTCCGATCGGTTGCCATGGCAGCCTAGACGCTACTGAAGCCTGGCCTGCCATGGCATTCTCCATGCTGAGCAATGCACGAGGCACAGCTCAGAATGGAGAGAGTAAAGATCCCAGGTTCTAGCCCTCTAAGGGGGCTAATAGTTATAGAAAAAAAGGAAAAATAAGTTTTTACAAAATTTTTTAAAAAAACACCAATGAATTAGTAACATAAGGCCGAAAAAAAACATTTGTCCATCCAGTTCGGCCTGTCATCCTGCAAGTTGATCCAGAGGAAGGCAAAAAAAAACAACCCTGTGAGCTAGAAGCCAATTTTCCTCACTTTAGGGGAATAAAAAATTCCTTCCCGACTCCAAACAGGCAATCAGAATAACTCCCTGGATCAGCGACCCCTCTCTAGTAGCTATAGCCTGTAATATTATAACACTCCAGAAATACATCCAGGCCCCTCTTGAATTCCTTTATTGTACTCACCATCACCACCGCCTCAGGCAGAGAGCTCCATAGTCTCACTGCTCTTACCGTAAAGAATCCTCTTCTATGTTTGTGTACAAATCTTCTTTCCTCCAGACGCAGAGGATGTCCCCTCGTCACAGTCACCGTCCTGGGGATAAATAGATGATGGGCGAGATCTTTGTACTGACCCCTGATATATTTATACATAGTAATTAGATCTCCCCTCAGTCGTCTTTTTTCTAAAGTGAATAACCCTAATGTTGATAATCTTTCAGGGTACTGTAGTTGCCCCATTCCAGTTATTACTTTAGTTGCCCTCCTCTGGACCCTCTCCAGCTCTGCTATGTCTGCCTTGTTCACAGGAGCCCAGAACTGTACACAGTACTCCATGTGTGGTCTGACTAGTGATTTGTAAAGTGGTAGGACTATGTTCTCATCACGGGCATCTATGCCCCTTCTGATGCAACCCATTATCTTATTGGCCTTGGCAGCAGCTGCCTGACACTGGTTTTTGCAGCTTAGTTTGTTGTTTATTAAAATTCCTAGGTCCTTTTCCATGTCAGTGTTAAAAAGTTTAAATCACCCCCTTTCCCAGTTTTACATAAAAAAAATATAAACAATAAAAAAATAAACATATTGGGTATCGCCGCATACGAAAATGTCTGAACAATTAAAATAAAATAAAAAATGAAAAACACGCGATTTTCCATTTTTTTTTGTCATCTTGTCCCCCAAAATATTAAATCACAGTGATCAAAAAGTCTTACATACTACAAAAATGGTACCAATAAAAACTACAGTTTGTTACACAAAAAAACAAGCCTCATACAGCTCTGTAGACCGAAATATAAAAAGTTATGGTTGTCAGAATATTGCAATGCAAAGAAAAAAAATGTTTTTATTTTTTTTAAAGTAGTAAAACAAACAGAAAACTATTCAAGTTCGGTATCGCCGCCTTCATATTTAGCCACAGAATAGGGACGTCATTTTTAGTACATTGTGAACGCTGTGATGTCAAAACCCTAAAAATCTTGGCAAAATTCCGTTGTTTTTTTTTTTCAATTTTGCCACACAGAATTTGTTTGCCGTTTTTTAATACAAGACATGGTAAATTAAATGGTGCCATTAAAAAATGCATCTTGTCCTGCAAAAAATAAGCCCTCATATAGCGATGTGAATGGAAAAATAAAAAGGTTTTGGCTATTGAAACGTGGGGAGAAAAAATCCAAAATTTAAAAATGGAAATAGGCCTGGTCTTTAACCCCCTAAGGACCGGGCTCATTTTAACCTTAAAGGGGTTATCCCACCTTCTAATTTCATTGCAGCGTCTCGTGTTCGCGCTGTACTAACGCCTATTTCCTGGGGCGTTGTCCTTTCTATTGATGGGCAGCTCGTCAGCATTCTGCTGATCAGTTGACTCCGCCTCCCTTACTTCAGTGCGCGCTCCCGTTATAGCCGAACTTCATTCTGGGAGGCGCTGCAGCGCTTTCTCTACCCTCTCACGTCCTGCATTCCGCGGCTCTGTTTCAGAAGCAGCACAAGGGAATGAAGAACCGCGCATGCGTGGCCGGCGGCGTGCGCGTTTATGGAAGAAATGCAGCCACACACTGGAAGGTGGTTTCCCTCGCCGCGCATGCCCGGCCAATGCATTCGGCCGGCGAAAGGTGGCCGTAACTAAGGGAGGACACAGTACAACAATGAGGTAAAAGGGGGAGGTTTTTAGCGAGAAGGGTAGGAATTGTCTTAAACATTATATTTAGGAAAATGATCATTGTCGCAGCGTGGACAAATTAAACTATGATCCTTTTGATGGGATAACCCCTTTAAGGACCAGGCCATTTTTTGCAAATCTGACCAGTGTCACTTTATGTGTGAATAACTTTAAAACGCTTTGACTTATCCAGGCCATTCTGAGATTGTTTTTTCGTCACATATTGTATTTCATGACACTGGTAAAATGGAGTAAAAAAATAATAATTTTTATTTATTAAAAAATACCAAATTTACCAAAAATGTGGAAAAATTTGCAAATTTCTAAGTTTCAATTTCTCTACTTCTATAATACATAGTAATACCGCCAAAAATAGTTATTACTTTACATTCCCCATATGTCTACTTTATGGTTGGATAATTTTGGGAATGACATTTTATTTTTGGGGGATGTTACAAGGCTTAGAAGTTTAGAAGCAAATCTTGAAATATTTCTGACATTTTCAAAAACCCACTTTTTAAGGACCAGTTCAGGTCTGAAGTCACTTTGTGAGGCTTATATAATAGAAACCACCCAAAAATGACCCCATTCTAGAAACTACACCCCTCAAGGTATTCAAAACTGGTTTTACAAACTTTGTTAACCCTTTAGGCTGGGTTCACACGGGCGTGTCCAGATTAGGTCCGGATGCATCCCGGTATATTGCGGCAAACCCGCGCGAGTAGGTACACAATTGCAGTCATTGCCATACGGTTTTTGGAAGGCAGATTTTGCTGAACTGGTTTTTTGACACCATGTCCCATTTGAAGCCCCCCTGATGCCCCCCAGTTACCCCATTTTAGAAACTACGGGATAGGGTGGCAGTTTTGTTGGTACTATTTTAGGGTACATATGATTTTTGGTTGCTCTATATTACACTTTTTGTGTGGCAAGGTAACAAGAAATAGCTGTTTTGACACAGTTTTTATTTTTTATTTACAACATTCATCTGTAATATTTTTATAGACCAGGTTGTCACGGACGTGACAATACCAAATATGACTACTTTTTTAGTTGTTTGTTTCAGTTTTACATAACAAAGCATAAAAATAAAAATAAATCTTTAGTGTCTCCACATTCTGAAAGCCATAGTTTTATTTATTTTTTGGGCGACTATCTTATGTAGGGGCTCATTTTTTTCGGGATGAGATGCCGGTTTGATTGGCACTATTTAGTTTTTTTTATTTATGTAAGTTTTACACAATGATTTCATTTTTGAAACAAAAAAAATCATGTTTTAGTGTCTCCATAGTCTGAGAGCCATAGTTTTTTCAGTTGCTGGGCGATTATCTTGGGTAGGGTACGATTTTGATCGGTTTGAGATGACGGTTTGATTGGCACTATTCTGGGGTACGTATGACTTTTTGATCGCTTGCTATTACACTTCTTGTGACAAAAAATAGCTTTTTTTACACCGTTTTTTTATTTTTTTTTACGGTAGTCACCTCAGGGGTTAGGTCATGTGATATTTTTATAGAGCAGGTTAATACGGACGCGGCGATACCCAATATATACACTTTTTTTATTTATGTAAGTTTTACACAATGAATTCATAAAAAAAAAAAATCATGTTTTAGTGTCTCCATATTCTGAGAGCCATTGTTTTTACAGTTTTTGGGCGATTGTCCTATGTAGGGGCTCATTTTTTGCGGGATGAGGTGACGGTTAGATTGGTACTATTTTTGGGGGCATATGCCTTTTTGATCGCTTGGTGTTGCACTTTTAGTGATGTAAGTTGACAAAAATTGAATTTTTTTTACACCGTTTTTATTTTTTATGGTGTCTATCGGATGGGGTGGATCATGTTATATTTTTATAGGGCTGTTCGTTACAAATGTGGCGATACCTAATATGTGCGGTTTTTCATAAAAAAAAATATATATATTAGAAAATCAGGGTAATGGGGCGTGTTTTTTTTTTTACTTGAAACTTTTTTTTTTTATTCAAAACTTTTTTTTACTTTTTTTTTTTTACTTTATTTCTGTCCCACTGTTTTGGGGGTCTAATCCCCTCTGCAAGGCATTACAATACACCTGTATTGTAATGCATTGCCTGTTAGTGTATGACACTGAGTCTCCTCGGCTCCCGTGGAAGGCAGTTCCCGATGCCAAGCAAGGCATTGGGCAGCCTCTGCACGGCATTGGGCCACAGCAGCGCGGGGACTCAATGCGATTACTCACCTGCCACAAACCTCTTCTATGCATGTGCATGTACGGGGGTTGAAGGGGTTCTCCCATGATTATTGTAAAAAATGAAAACCAGACATCACATAGTACATGACAATCTCTTTCTAACAAAGCTAGAACCAGCCCTGTACCTCACATGGATCCAGAGATCTCCTCATTCACTGCTCTGCTAGATTTATATCATGCTGTTAGCTTAGGGGGCGTGTCCTTACTCAGAGGGCGTGCCCAGTGTGCTGCACCTTGTGGCAGTTGCTGAGCAAGTGCTTCCATCTTGAACAGATGACAGGTGGACAGAGAAATCAGAAGAAGAGCAGGTGGCGCTCTACAGATACATTTTATTGCAGTGGCGTACCAAGGGGGGGGGGCCCGCCCCGGGTGCCACTCACAAGGGGGGTGCCATGACAGAGTCACCCCTCCATCCACTGCTGCACCGCGACGCAAGTGGATCCCGTCCTCGTCCACCATCTTTACACAGACCGGGAGGAGCTAAGCTAGCGGGAGTCACGGGCAGTATCCAGTCTCCGCCTTCAGCCCCTGGGGTGAGTGACGCTACAGACAGGGCCGGCAGCATGGGCGCCCCGCAAACTTTCTAGTTGTGAAGTGAAAGGGAGCCCAGAGCAGGTGTGTCCCCAGCAGGTAAGTGCGCGGCGTGCACCCCTCTGACTGCAATGAGTGGGAGCTGAAGCGGAGCTGAGTGGGAGCGGAGTGAGTGCTGAAGTTGGGGTTCACCTTGCAGCCAGGCTGTTCTTATAGTCTGGAGGGTAGTCATGTGGAGATGGTGACTTGCTGAAGTGGGTCAACAATAAAAAAGTCAGTCCTGTATCCTCACACGGACAAATTGCTTGTGCTGCTGCTGGTTCCGGAGTAGTGTGGTAGGTGTATCACACTGGAAATGCAGGTAATGAGAGTTTTTGGAACCGCGCTGCTCTGGACTATAATCTCCGGTCAATAGTGGATGGTGCCGGGCTCCAACACCTTTCCTTTCCACCCAAAAAAGGTCCAATCTTCCACAGATGGTTTCCTCTATAGGGTTCAAGGAAATTGATACAATAGTGAAGCACCCTTTGGCTTGATGTTATTAAAAGGTTTTATTGTACTCACAAGAGTCGATCAACAAAAGGCATATATCAATAGATACAATCGTCTGGTTTCTGCCCGACCCGGGTTTCGCTGCCTCGCTTCTTCAGGGGCGACAACTGCGCATATGCGCGATGGGGCCCTTTAAATAGCCCAGCTTATTTCGATGAATGAGCCGGCGGTGATCCGGATCAAATCCCAACATTGCAGAAAAGTTTCCCATCATGCATTTTACAAGTATCTTCATATACCTTCCCATTCCGCATAAAAATTAACACATATACATATAAATAGATACAAAATTATAAAACTCTTGCTGTTATAAACAACTTGATCTCCAACACATTTATCTCTTATTCATCATTATTTTATACACCGCAATATTATTTAGTGGATATAGATCTTCATCCCACTTAATTCACCTACAACATTACATAAATCGTCCGATTTGCGATATGCTCTATACTTAAATATTCAAATATTCACAAAGCCGTCATTAATCCTCCACCCACTTTTGTGACGTCGCTTGGGTGCTCCGAACTCCGCCTCCTCCCTCCGACATCCGCGTCACACTCCGTCACCATGACGTCGTTCGAAGGTCCTCAAGGAGCAGGGTCAGGAGAACCAAAGCAACGCGACTTGTCGGGGTGTTCTACAGTAAGCATGGTTTTAAATCAAATTCAATATTTAACCCACCTGGCTGTAGGGTTCCTAACTGGTAAATCCACTCTACCTCCTTTCTATTGATTTGCGCCAGTGAGTCCCCCCCTCGCCAGTGTGGCTTGACAATTTCTACACCCACAAATCTTAAACCCTTCGGGTTTTTTTCATGCGCAAATTTGAAATGGGCAGATACACTGTGGGTCAACAGACCTTTTCTAATGTTCCGTACGTGCTCCTGTATTCTGATTTTGAGCTTCCTTACTGTCCTGCCCACGTACTGGAGCCCACAAGGGCACTCCAGTACGTATATGATATTCTCATTCTCACAGGAACAGTTTCCTCTTATACGGAACTCCATTCCATTTTTTTTGGATGTTATACAGTTGATGTTTATCTGTCGTTCTTTTGTATTCCTATTTTTACATCCTGCGCAAAACCCACACCAGGTGAATTTTCCTCCTTCTTTCTTTGGCTTAATGCTGACTGGAGGGATAGCACTATGTACAAGTTTTGTTCTGATGCTAGCCGCTTTTTTAAAAATAAAGGAGGGATTATCTGGTATAGTTTTTCTTAATACTGGATCGTTTTTAAGTATCCCCCAGTTCTTTCTCACCATTTTCTTGATGTTATCAGACATAGAACAGTATTTTGTCACAAAAGAGAATTTGTAATCTTTCTCACCCTTTTTTGCTTTTTCTCTCGTGTCTTTATTCTCTTCCCTTTTTTCTACTTCCACAGTTTCTATGCATACGTCTAGATTTGCCTCCTCATAACCCCTTTCAATGAATCTGTTTTTTAGCACTTTGCTTTGTATTCGATAGTCTTCGACTTTCGTACAATTACGGGCCATCCTCTTGAATTGTCCTTTCGGTATATTCGTGAGCCAGGGCCCGTAATGACAGCTTTTTATGTCAATATAGGAGTTGACATCTGTGTCCTTAAAATGTGAACTTGTCATGAAGCGGCCATCTTCTATCCGTATGCATAGATCCAGGAAGGTGACAGAGACATTACTAATTTCTCCCACAAATTTTAAATTCCAATCATTAGTGTTCAACTGACATATGAAGGACTCGAGGCCCTCCCTCCCTCCTTCCCACACTAGGAGACAGTCATCGATATATCTCCTCCAGAAGGTCAGTTTACCCCCTGGGGTGTCCGCTCCCAGTGTGGGAAGGATGGAGGCCTCCTCCCATGCCCCCATAAAAATGTTAGCGAAGCTGGGGGCGAATTTTGCCCCCATCGCCGTCCCGATGCACTGTACATAGTGCGAGTCCTTAAACCAGAAATAATTGTGATCAAGGCAATAGCTGAGGCATTCCAGGATAAATGTTCCCTGTGCATCTCCTAATTTCATATCTTTTTTGATCCTACTCTCTACAGCTTCCATACCCAACTTCTTCGGAATGACTGTATACAGGGATGCCACATCAATTGTGGCCATCCATGTATCTACAGTAGGGGGGCTTAGTTCCTTAATAAGTTGTAACACAGCTCCGGTGTCCTTCAAGTGCGAGGGGTTCTGCACCACATACCCCTGCAAGTAAAAATCAATATATTCGGTGATCCTGCATGTCAATGAGTTCAGGCCCGAAATTATCGGCCTCCCTGGAGGGTCGATTAAACTTTTGTGGACTTTTGGCAGGTGATATATTACTGGTACTAGAGGGAACGGTATGGTGAGATACTCATACTCTTTTTTATTCAATATTCCTTTTTTAAAACCCTCTCTCAAGATTCCATCCAGAATCTTTTTATATTCTTGGGTGGGGTTACTTTTCAGTTTTCTATAGGTTGTTCCGTCCGATACCAATCTGGCCATTTCTGCTTCATACTTCTCTTTGTTCATTATAACTACCCCCCCCCCCCCCCCCCCTTTATCCGCCGGTTTAATTGTTAGATCTGGATTTTTTTCCAGATCTTTTAGGGCCTTTCTTTCTTTATAATTGAGATTTTGTTTCACCTTACTCGTGTCCATCTCTTCTAGCTCTTTTAACAGGCCAATTTTAAAAGCCTCCACACATTCATTATTCCGATTTTTCGGAAAAAACTTAGATTTTTCCTTCAATTGTGTGTGTACGATATCTCCCTCTTTCTTAATCTGTGTGTCTAATATAGCAGGATTTTTATTCTGTGAAGCAGGATTACTGATCCAATATTTAGCCATATTGATTTTCCGAATATATTTATGAATATCCAGGAATGCCTCAAATTTGTTGATCTTCTGGCTAGGCGCATATTTGAGGCCCTTATTCAGGACACTCTTTTCTCCCTCTGTTAAGATGTGGTCGCTTAAGTTGAAAATCCCTCCTATGTCTCCTTGATCTTTTTGTTTTTTGGGCTCGATCTTCCCCTTTCCTTTTCCCCATCTTCCTCTACCAGACTTCTTTTTTGTGGTGTCCTCGTTGTTACCTCTCTTACAGTGGGGGAAATAATTATTTGACCCCTCACTGATTTTGTAAGTTTGTCCAATGACAAAGAAATGAAAAGTCTCAGAACAGTATCATTTCAATGGTAGGTTTATTGTAACAGTGGCAGATAGCACATCAAAAGGAAAATCGAAAAAATAACTTTAAATAAAAGATAGCAACTGATTTGCATTTCATTGAGTGAAATAAGTATTTGAACCCTCTAACAAAAAAAGACTTAATACTTGGTGGAAAAACCCTTGTTTGCAAGCACAGAGGTCAAACGTTTCTTGTAATTGATGACCAAGTTTGCGCACATTTTAGGAGGAATGTTGGTCCACTCCTCTTTGCAGATCATCTCTAAATCCCTAAGGTTTCGAGGCTGTCTCTGTGCAACTCTGAGCTTGAGCTCCCTCCATAGGTTTTCGATTGGATTAAGGTCCGGAGACTGACTAGGCCACTCCATGACCTTAATGTGCTTCTTCTTGAGCCACTCCTTTGTTGCCTTTGCTGTATGTTTTGGGTCATTGTCGTGCTGGAACACCCATCCACGACCTATTTTCAGTTTCCTGGCAGAGGGAAGGAGGTTGTCGCTCAGGATTTCACGATACATGGCTCCGTCCATTTTCCCGTTTATGCGAATAAGTTGTCCTGTGCCCTTAGCAGAAAAACACCCCCAAAGCAAAATGTTTCCACCCCCATGCTTGACGGTGGGGATGGTGTTTTGGGGGTCATAGGCAGCATTTTTCTTCCTCCAAACACAGCGAGTTGAGTTAATGCCAAAGAGCTCTATTTTGGTCTCATCAGACCACAGCACCTTCTCCCAGTCACTCTCTGAATCATTCAGGTGTTCATTGGCAAACTTCAGACGGGCCTGCACATGTGCCTTCCTGAGTAGGGGGACCTTGCGAGCCCTGCAGGATTTTAATCCATTGCGGTGTAATGTGTTTCCAATGGTTTTCTTGGTGACTGTGGTCCCTGCTAATTTGAGGTCATTAACTAACTCCTCCCGTGTAGTTCTAGGATGCTTTTTCACCTTTCTCAGAACCATTGACACCCCACGAGGTGAGATCTTGCGTGGAGCCCCAGAGCGAGGTCGATTGATGGTCATTTTGTGCTCCTTCCATTTTCGAACAATCGCACCAACAGTTGTCACCTTCTCTCCCAGCTTCTTGCTAATGGTTTTGTAGCCCATTCCAGCCTTGTGCAGGTCTACAATTTTGTCTCTGACATCCTTGGACAGCTCTTTGGTCTTTCCCATGTTGGAGAGTTTGGAGTCTGCTTGATTGATTGATTCTGTGGACAGGTGTCTTTTATACAGGTGACTAGTTAAGACAGGTGTCCTTAATGAGGGTGACTAATTGAGTAGAAGTGTCGAACCACTCTGTGGGAGCCAGAACTCTTAATGGTTGGTAGGTAGGGGTTCAAATACTTATTTCACTCAATGAAATGCAAATCAGTTGCTATCTTTTATTTAAAGTTATTTTTTCGATTTTCCTTTTGATGTGCTATCTGCCACTGTTACAATAAACCTACCATTGAAATGATACTGTTCTGAGACTTTTCATTTCTTTGTCATTGGACAAACTTACAAAATCAGTGAGGGGTCAAATAATTATTTCCCCCACTGTATTTCTCCTTCCCTCTGGACCCCTTTTATGCTCTGGTGAGGAAAATTTTGCTCGTTCTGTTGTGTACTGTTTAGTCTGTTTCCTTCACTATTATCCCTTTTTTGTTTATCATCATAACTGTTTCCTTCATAATGGTTAGTCCTATAATTCTCCTGTGGTCTCCATCTCAATCCCATTTCAAATTTGCGCATGAAAAAAACCCGAAGGGTTTAAGATTTGTGGGTGTAGAAATTGTCAAGCCACACTGGCGAGGGGGGGACTCACTGGCGCAAATCAATAGAAAGGAGGTAGAGTGGATTTACCAGTTAGGAACCCTACAGCCAGGTGGGTTAAATATTGAATTTGATTTAAAACCATGCTTACTGTAGAACACCCCGACAAGTCGCGTTGCTTTGGTTCTCCTGACCCTGCTCCTTGAGGACCTTCGAACGACGTCATGGTGACGGAGTGTGACGCGGATGTCGGAGGGAGGAGGCGGAGTTCGGAGCACCCAAGCGACGTCACAAAAGTGGGTGGAGGATTAATGAAGGCTTTGTGAATATTTGAATATTTAAGTATAGAGCATATCGCAAATCGGACGATTTATGTAATGTTGTAGGTGAATTAAGTGGGATGAAGATCTATATCCACTAAACAATATTGCGGTGTATAAAATAATGATGAATAAGAGATAAATGTGTTGGAGATCAAGTTGTTTATAACAGCAAGAGTTTTATAATTTTGTATCTATTTATATGTATATGCGTTAATTTTTATGCGGAATGGGAAGGTATATGAAGATACTTGTAAAATGCATGATGGGAAACTTTTCTGCAATGTTGGGATTTGATCCGGATCACCGCCGGCTCATTCATCGAAATAAGCTGGGCTATTTAAAGGGCCCCATCGCGCATATGCGCAGTTGTCGCCCCTGAAGAAGCGAGGCAGCGAAACCCGGGTCGGGCAGAAACCAGACGATTGTATCTATTGATATATGCCTTTTGTTGATCGACTCTTGTGAGTACAATAAAACCTTTTAATAACATCAAGCCAAAGGGTGCTTCACTATTGTATCAATTTCCTTGAACCCTATAGAGGAAACCATCTGTGGAAGATTGGACCTTTTTTGGGTGGAAAGGAAAGGTGTTGGAGCCCGGCACCATCCACTATTGACCGGAGATTATAGTCCAGAGCAGCGCGGTTCCAAAAACTCTCATTGCTGAAGTGGGTGACCCCGACCCTCTGATTGAGGGGCTTTGTGGGGACCTGCACCCCATGATAGAGGGGCATTGTGGGGACATGCACCCCATGATAGAGGGGCATTGTGGGGACATGCACCCCATGATAGAGGGGCATTGTGGGGACATGCACCCCATGATAGAGGGGCATTGTGGGGACCTGCACCTCATGATAGAGGGGCATTGTGCGGACATGCACCCCATGATAGAGGGGCATTGTGGGGACCTGCACCCTATGATAGAGGGGCATTGTGGGGACCTGCACCCAGAGGCGTACATAGGAATCACTGGGCCCCATAGCAAAAATCTGAATTGGGCCCCTTAACCCCGCCCACTACCCACCATGGCCCCTCCCACTTCCTGACTTTGCTCCTCCCATGCCACACCCCCATTAAATAAATTTATACATGACCTACAGAAACTGTTAGGGGTTTCCTGGGGGTGACCTGTCACATGGGATATCTGCTGCAGCCTGCAGGTCTCCTTATTTGGGGTGCCATGTTAGGCTACTTTCACACTTGCGTTCGGGTCTCCGCTTGTGAGTTCCGTTTGAAGGCTCTCACAAGCGGCACCGAACGGATCTGTCCAGCCCTAATGCATTCTGAGTGGATGCGGATCCGCTCAGAATGCATCAGTCTGGCTCCGTCTGTCCTCCGCTCCACTCAGCAGGCGGACACCTGAACGCTGCTTACAGCGTTCGGGTGTCCGCCTGGCCGTGCGGAGGCAAACGGATCCGTCCAGACTTACAATGTAAGTCAATGGGGACGGATCCGTTTGAAGTTGACACAGTATGGCTCAATTTTCAAACGGATCCGTCCCCCATTGACTTTCAATGTAAAGTCAAAACGGATCCGTTTGCACTATCATGAACAAAAAAAAAAAAGTTTTTTTTTTTTTGTTCATGTTAATGCAAACGGATCCGTTCTGAACGGATCTAAGCGTTTGCATTATAGGTGCGGATCCGTCTGTGCAGACACCAGACGGATCCTCTCTGAACGCAAGTGTGAAAGTAGCCTTAAAGGGGTTGTCCCACTTCATAAAATAGCTTTTATCTAACCTATTTACCCCCAAACAACAAATCTTCCTATTCATCTTATAACCCAAAAGCTACCTTTCCTTCAAAAAATCTTGAAAAGCGATTCCATTGTTGATTTCTGTCTCCCTGGGATACGGCCACTTTCCTCCGGCCGAATCGCTGTGCCGCGCCTGCGCACAACGGCACTACAAATTATCGTGCCGCCTCTCCCTTCCTCTGAGTACGCGCACGTTCGCGCATGCGCTGTTTATCCCGTGTGTCGGAGATAGCGCAGCGCATGCGCGAACATCCGAACAGTTCGGGAGAGTCTGCGGAGCGAGAGGACGGACGTCGGAGGCTCTGGATATTTCATAAAAGGTAAGTATAAGATCTAGTTGCCCACTCACCACCGAATATCGAGTATTGGACAATAAAGGGGGCATTTTTAGTGACACTGTGGGCAACAATATAGGGTTTTTAGTGACACTGGGGGCAACTATCTTAATTTTAGGGACACAGGGGGCAACTCTATGAATTCTAGGGACACTGGGGGCAACAATATAGGGTTTTTAGTGACACTGGGGGCAACTATGTATTTTATGGAGACTGGGGGCAAATATATGTATTTTATGGAGGCTGGGGGCAAATATATGTATTTTATGGACACTGGGGGCAACTATATGTATTTTATGGAGGCTGGGGGCAACCATACGAATTTTTGGGACAATGGGGGGAAATATATGAATTTTATTGAGGCTGGGGGCAAATATATGAATTTTATTGAGGCTGGGGGCAAATATATGAATTTTATGGAGACTTGGGACAACTATATGTTTTTTATGGAGGCTGGGGGCAAATATATGTATTTTATGGACACTGGGGGCAACTATATGTATTTTATGGAGGCTGGGGGCAACCATATGAATTTTATGGACACTTGGGACAACTAAATGTATTTTATGGAGGCTGGGGGCAAATATATGTATTTTATGGACACTGGGGGCAACTATATGTATTTTATGGAGGCTGGGGGCAACCATATGAATTTTAGATATTACAGGTGTAGGACTGACATAAAATGCATATGTAGCAGAGCTAGGTATGCGCTGGTACTTTCTTAGTGATTGGTGAGGTGGGGATTATCAATATATGTCATATAAAGAATGGTGGAGAGATAGTACAGGTGTAGGACTGACATAAAATGCATATGTAGCAGAGCTAGGTATGCGCTGGTACATTCTCAGTGATTGGTGAGGTGGGGTTTATCAATATATGTCATATAAAGAATGGTGGAGAGATATTACAGGTGTAGGACTGACATAAAATGCATATGTAGCAGAGCTAGGTATGCGCTGGTACATTCTCAGTGATTGGTGAGGTGGGGTTTATCAATATATGGCATATAAAGAATGGTGGAGAGATATTACAGGTGTAGGACTGACATAAAATGCATATGTAGCAGAGCTAGGTATGCGCTGGTACATTCTTAGTGATTGGTGAGGTGGGGATTATCAATATATGGCATATAAAGAATGGTGGAGAGATATTACAGGTGTAGGACTGACATAAAATGCATATGTAGCAGAGCTAGGTATGCGTTGGTACATTCTCAGTGATTGGTGAGGTGGGGATTATAAATATATGTCATATAAAGAATGGTGAAGAGATAGGGTAATACACTGATATGTGGCCGAGTTCCATATAAGCTGGGTAATAGGTCAGTGATAATATCAGACACCGGGAAAGCTGGGTAATAAGTCTATAAGACTTATTACCCAGCTTTCCCGGTATCAGATATTATCACTGACTTATTACCCAGCTTTCCCGGTGTACAATATTATTACAGACTTATTACCCAGCTTTCCCAATGTACAATATTATCACTGACTTATTACCCAGCTTTCCCGGTGTACAATAATATTGTACACCGGGAAAGCTGGGTAATAAGTCAGTGATAATATTGTACACCGGGAAAGCTGGGTAATAAGTCTGTAATAATATTGTACACCGGGAAAGCTGGGTAATAAGTCAGAAGTCAGTGATAATATCTGATACCGGGAAAGCTGGGTAATAAGTCAGTGATAATATCTGATACCGGGAAAGCTGGGTAATAAGTCTGTAATAATATTGTACACCGGGAAAGCTGGGTAATAAGTCAGTGATAATATTGTACACCGGGAAAGCTGGGTAATAAGTCTGTAATAATATTGTACACCGGGAAAGCTGGGTAATAAGTCAGTGATAATATTGTACACCGGGAAAGCTGGGTAATAAGTCTGTAATAATATTGTACACCGGGAAAGCTGGGTAATAAGTCAGTGAATATATCTATCTATATCTAGCACAGATCATATGGCTACTAGCTAACATGCATTTGGGCTGTAGTGATTTATTGTTTTTGCTGCACAGAATGGGTTTGTAACACAGGTTTTATGTGTAAGTGTATTAGAATGCAGGACAGCCACAAGTTACTCCATTAGTTCACTAGCATTGGTCAGTGGTCACTGAGTGATTCCCCAGCAGGGGGAGGGGCTTTACATACTCTGCAGGCTCCATGTGGATGACTCATCCACATGAACGAGCACGGACTGAGCTCTGAGGGTGAGTCATGAGGAGGCGTGGCCTTCACTCAACTGCCTGAGAAGCAGGAAGTTATCAGGACATTTACTGCTGGTAAGATTGAAACAGCACAGTGGGACAACCCCTTTAAAGGGAATCTGTCACTAGCAATTTACCCCCAATTTTTTTTCATGAATCCATGTTTAACCACCTCCGGACCGCCTAACGCGCCGATGCGTCCGGAAGGTGGTTGCTTTTCTCCTCCTGGACGCATCGGCGCGTCATCTCGCGAGACGCGAGATTTCGCCGCAGCCGGCCCGCACATGCGCATCGCGGGCCGGCATTTCTTCGAGAAGCATTTCGTCAGGACCTGCCAGCCAGCGATCATTGGCTGGCAGGTTGCTGATTTTCAAAAAAGCCAATCACAGAGCAGTATAGCAGATCATATTAGTAAATATGATCTGTTATATGGCTGCCTGCTCCTCTGCTGGTTCTTTTCGTCGGTTGGATCCAGCAGAGGAGCAGGCTTCACAGTGAGTACACCAACAGTACATACTTAGCCCCAGATCACCCCCCTGAACCCCTATTAACCCTTTGATCACCCCTTCTAGCCCCTGTCAATCACTAGTGAAAGGAAAAAAAGTGATCAGTGCAAACTGTCACTTTTTTTTTTCACTGGTATTGACCGTTAGGTTTTAGGTATAGTTTAGGTCCCTTGGTTAGGTAGTTAGGGATCAGTTAGCGCCCAGCCCACCGCACCGCAGTCCGTTATTCGCTGATTAGCGTATCGCTAATCAGCATTTGTACTTTTATAGTATCTGGAAGTGATCAAAACTGATCACGGTCAGATCTATAACTGTATTAGTGTCACTTTAGGTTCGCCCTCCACCCAAAACGCAGTGTTTGCCCGATCAGGCCTGATCGGTCGCCCACACGTGCGTTCGCCCACACCCGCCCCACCGCAGTGACAAAAAAAATTTTTTTTTTGATCGCTGCACATCCACTTTACACGCACTGCGGCGATAAAAAAATCACTTTTGATATTTTTTATCAACCGCAGCGGCCTCCGGTACTTCGCTAGCCTCCCCTTTGTAAGACAGGCTTGCTTTTTTTACCTGGGTAGTCTCAGGGAATACCCCTAAATTTAGTTGCCCACATGTCAAACAGGGGGTATTCCTCTGAAGAGGCCTACAGGCTTCTGACCCAGTCGGATGAGGAGTGGGAACCCTCATCTGATGAATCCAGCGGGTCAGAATACGAACCTGTAGAAAGCAGCGGCTCTCTGACCCAAAGTTCGGACGAGGAGGCTGAGGTCCCTGATAGAACCAGGCGTACCCGGCCCCGTGTTGCTAGACCGCAGGTTGCGCAGGATCCGCTTCAAGAGCATCAGAGTGGGGCTGGTGCTGCCGGATTACGTGGTGAGGCATACACCAGCAGCCCAGCCCATCCTGGACCTAGTACCAGCACTGCCGTACAACCTGGTGAAGTAGCGAGCACCAGAAGGGCAGTTGAAGCTGGTACGGTGGCACGAGCAGTAGTGACCCCGTCGCAGCCACCGCAAAGACGTGCCCGTAGAGCCCCTAGAATCCCAGAGGTGCTGGCAAACCCTGATTGGCAGCCCCCAACTTCAGCCGCACCTGTAGTTCCCCCTTTCACCGCCCAGTCTGGAGTTCGGGTTGAGACGGCTCAGATCGGTTCGGCCCTGGGATTTTTTGAGCTGTTCTTGACTGCGGAGCTTTTAGACTTAGTCGTGGCAGAGACAAACCGGTATGCCACACAATTTATAACCGCTAACCCGG
This sequence comes from Bufo gargarizans, assembly GCF_014858855.1. Taxonomy (NCBI): domain Eukaryota; kingdom Metazoa; phylum Chordata; class Amphibia; order Anura; family Bufonidae; genus Bufo; species Bufo gargarizans. The sequence goes on from NC_058082.1 coordinate 25,844,179, forward strand.
GAAGCTTTTATGCCCAGCCTTTCCGGTGGAAACCAGTCCAAGTTTCCGAATTTAAAACTTTTCTGGGCCTCCTCCTCAACATGGGCCTGACAAAAGAACATGAATTGCGGTCATATTGGTCCACGAACCCAATTCATCACATGCCCATGTTCTCTGGTGCAATGTCCAGGACACGATTTGAGACCATCCTGCGTTTCTTGCACTTTAGTGACAACACCGCCTCCCGTCCCAGAGGCCACCCTGCTTTTGACCGGCTCCACAAAATTCGGCCCCTCATAGACCATTTCAACCAGAAATTTGCAGATTTGTATACCCCTGAGCAAAACATCTGCGTAGACGAGTCCCTAATACATTTTACCGGGCGCCTTGGCTTCAAGCAATACATCCCAAGCAAGCGCGCCCGGTATGGGGTCAAATTGTATAAGCTCTGTGAAAGGGCCACAGGCTATACCCACAAATTTCGTGTCTATGAGGGAAAAGATCAGACCCTGGAGCCGGTCGGTTGCCCTGACTACCTGGGGAGCAGTGGGAAGATAGTTTGGGACTTGGTGTCACCCTTATTCGGCAAGGGGTACCATCTTTATGTGGACAATTTTTACACAAGTGTGGCCCTCTTTAGGCATTTGTTTCTAGAACGGATTGGCGCCTGTGGTACCGCGCGAACTAGTCGCGCGGGCTTCCCCCAACGGCTCGTTAGCACCCGTCTTGCAAGGGGGCAGAGGGCCGCACTGTGTAACGAAGAACTGCTCGCGGTGAAATGGAGAGACAAGCGTGACGTTTACATGCTCTCCTCCATTCACGCAGACACGACAATACAAATTGAGCGAGCAACCCGTGTCATTGAAAAGCCCCTCTCAGTCCACGACTATAACCTCCACATGGGAGGGGTCGACTTCAATGACCAGATGTTGTCTCCGTATTTAGTTTCCCGCAGAACCAGACGCTGGTATAAGAAGGTGTCTGTATATTTAATTCAATTGGCGCTGTATAATAGTTTTGTTCTCTACAGTAAGGCTGGGAGAACTGGATCCTTCCTCAAATTTCAGGAAGAGATCATTGAGAACCTCCTGTATCCAGAAGGTTCCGTGCCCCCATCCACCAGTGTAGTTAGCCGTCTACACGAGCGACATTTCCCCAATGTCGTTGCTGGTACCTCAACCCAACCGTCACCCCGAAAAAGATGTCGTGTCTGTAGCAGGAGTGGAATAAGGCGTGACACCCGGTATTTCTGTCCTGACTGTCCCGACCACCCTGCCCTATGCTTAGGGGATTGTTTCCGAAAGTACCACACACAGGTACACCTAGCATAGGGATCATCTCACCAGGATAGGCACACAGGGCTATTAGGGCCCATTCACTCACACAGCTGCTGCAAACGTCTCCTTTCACATGGGACAAAGTGCATAACGCACTTCGCCACATCTTTGGGCGATTTGCGCTTTGCACATTGACCCATGGGGGAGGAGAGGTTTGTTCTATAAAAGGTAAAAAAACAAAAAAAAAACAAAAAAAAAAAACAGGTAAGCAAACAGGTTAATGTTTAGTTCCAAAAGTTAAAGTTAAATGTTCTGTTCCAAAGTTAATAAAATTATTGCGTTGTGGCCTGGTTTTTTCTTTTTTTTTTTTTTTGTCTTTTTACCTTCCAGGTGGACCAACCGATCGATTAGCTGCAGCACCGATGTGCATTCTGACAGAAGCATTGCGCTGCTGTCAGATTACACGCAAGTCGGTGTATGCGGCGCTGCAAGACGGGATTTTCTCCTCTGCAGTGACAGATACGTTTGCCGAAGCATACGAGCTGAGGAGGAGGCGGCGTTCCTATGCTTTGGCAAGCACTTTGTATGTATATATATATATATATATAAAAAAAAAAATCCCGGCAATGATTTATTCATCCACATCGATTGATGCGAATGGAGAAATCTGGTTTGCCAGGGCATACGAGCTAAGTGGGTATGGATGTAGGGCGGAGCTCCTATGTCCTGGCAGACGCCTTTCCCCTCCATTTTTTTTTTTTGGCAGAGATTTTTTCATCCACATTGATCAATGCGAATGAAGAAATCTGTGCCGTTCATTTTTTTCTTTCAGCCCAGAGGCTGAACGGAAAAAAAAATCTCATTACCTGTATGCTCAATATAAGGAGAATAGCAGAAACTCCTAATGCTGGCCATACATGTAATGATTGCGGAGACCCTCAAATGCCAGGGCAGTACAAACACCCCACAACTGACCCCATTTTGGAAAGAAGACACCCCAAGGTATTTGCTGAGGGGCATATTGAGTCCATGAAAGATTGAAATTTTTGTCCTAAGTTAGCGGAAAGTGAGACTTTGTGAGAAAAAACAAAAAAAAATCTATTTCCGCTAACTTATGCGAAAAAAAAAAAATTCTATGAACTTGCCAGGCCCCTCATTGGATACCTTGGGGTGTCTTCTTTCCAAAGTGGGGTCACATGTGGGGTATTTATACTGCCCTGGCTTTTTAGGGGCCCTAAAGCGTGAGAAGAAGTCTGGGATCCAAATGTCTAAAAATGCCCTCCTAAAAGGAATTTGGGCCCCTTTGCGCATCTAGGCTGCAAAAAAGTGTGACACATCTGGTATCGCCGTACTCAGGAGAAGTTGGGGAATGTGTTTTGGGGTGTCATTTTACATATACCCATGCTGGGTGAGAAAAATATCTTGGTCAAATGCCAACTTTGTATAAAAAAATGGGAAAAGTTGTCGTTTGCCAAGATATTTTCTCACCCAGCATGGGTATATGTAAAATGACACCCCAAAACACATTCCCCAACTTCTCCTGAGTACGGCGATACCAGATGTGTCACACTTTTTTGCTGCCAAGGTGGGCAAAGGGGCACATATTCCAAAGTGCACCTTTCGGATTTTGCAGGGCATTTTTTACACATTTTGATTGCAAGGTACTTCTCACACATTTGGGCCCCTAAATTGCCAGGGCAGTATAACTACGCCACAAGTGACCCCATTTTGGAAAGAAGACACCCCAAGGTATTCCGTGAGGGGCACGGCGAGTTCCTAGAATTTTTTATTTTTTGTCACAAGTTAGCGGAAAATGATGATTTTTTTTTTTTCTCTTTTTTCATTACAAAGTCTCATATTCCACTAACTTGCGGCAAAAAATAAAAAATTCTAGGAACTCGCCATGCCCCTCACGGAATACCTTGGGGTGTCTTCTTTCCAAAATGGGGTCACTTGTGGCGTAGTTATACTGCCCTGGCAATTTAGGGGCCCAAATGTGTGAGAAGTACCTTGCAATCAAAATGTGTAAAAAATGCCCTGCAAAATCCGAAAGGTGCACTTTGGAATATGTGCCCCTTTGCCCACCTTGGCAGCAAAAAAGTGTGACACATCTGGTATCGCCGTACTCAGGAGAAGTTGGGGAATGTGTTTTGGGGTGTCATTTTACATATACCCATGCTGGGTGAGAAAAATATCTTGGTCAAATGCCAACTTTGTATAAAAAAATGGGAAAAGTTGTCTTTTGCCAAGATATTTCTCTCACCCAGCATGGGTATATGTAAAATGACACCCCAAAACACATTCCCCAACTTCTCCTGAGTACGGCGATACCAGATGTGTCACACTTTTTTGCTGCCAAGGTGGGCAAAGGGGCACATATTCCAAAGTGCACCTTTCGGATTTTGCAGGGCATTTTTTACACATTTTGATTGCAAGGTACTTCTCATACATTTGGGCCCCTAAATTGCCAGGGCAGTATAACTACGCCACAAGTGACCCCATTTTGGAAAGAAGACACCCCAAGGTATTCCGTGAGGGGCACGGCGAGTTCCTAGAATTTTTTATTTTTTGTCACAAGTTAGCGGAAAATGATGATTTTTTTTTTTTCTCTTTTTTCATTACAAAGTCTCATATTCCACTAACTTGCGGCAAAAAATAAAAAATTCTAGGAACTCGCCATGCCCCTCACGGAATACCTTGGGGTGTCTTCTTTCCAAAATGGGGTCACTTGTGGCGTAGTTATACTGCCCTGGCAATTTAGGGGCCCAAATGTATGAGAAGTACCTTGCAATCAAAATGTGTAAAAAATGCCCTGCAAAATCCGAAAGGTGCACTTTGGAATATGTGCCCCTTTGCCCACCTTGGCAGCAAAAAAGTGTGACACATCTGGTATCGCCGTACTCAGGAGAAGCTGGGGAATGTGTTTTGGGGGGTCATTTTACATATACCCATGCTGGGTGAGAAAAATATCTTGGTCAAATGCCAACTTTGTATAAAAAAATGGGAAAAGTTGTCTTTTGCCAAGATATTTCTCTCACCCAGCATGGGTATATGTAAAATGACACCCCAAAACACATTCCCCAACTTCTCCTGAGTACGGCGATACCACATGTGTGACACTTTTTTGCTGCCAAGGTGGGCAAAGGGGCGCATATTCCAAAGTGCACCTTTCGGATTTCACCGGTCATTTTTTACACATTTTGATTGCAAAGTTCTTCTCACACATTTGGGCCCCTAAATTGCCAGGGCAGTATAACTACCCCACAAGTGACCCCATTTTGGAAAGAAGACACCCCAAGGTATTCTGTGAGGGGCATGGCGAGTTCCTAGAATTTTTTATTTTTTGTCGCAAGTTAGTGGAAAATGAGACTTTGTAAGAAAAAAAAAAAAAAAAAAAACATCATCATTTTCCGCTAACTTGTGACAAAAAATAAAAAGTTCTATGAACTCACTATGCCCATCAGCGAATACCTTAGGGTGTCTACTTTCCGAAATGGGGTCATTTGTGGGGGTTTTCTACTGTCTGGGCATTGTAGAACCTCAGGAAACATGACAGGTGCTCAGAAAATCAGAGCCGTTTCAAAAAGCGGAAATTCACATTTTTGTACCATAGTTTGTAAATGCTATAACTTTTACCCAAACCATTTTTTTTTTGCCCAAACATTTTTTTTTTATCAAAGACATGTAGAACTATAAATTTAGCGAAAAATTTATATATGGATGTCGTTTTTTTTGCAAAATTTCACAGCTGAAAGTGAAAAATGTCATTTTTTTGCAAAAAAATCGTTATATTTTGATTAATAACAAAAAAAGTAAAAATGTCAGCAGCAATAAAATACCACCAAATGAAAGCTCCATTAGTGAGAAGAAAAGGAGGTAAAATTCATTTGGGTGGTAAGTTGCATGACCGAGCGATAAACGGTGAAAGGAGTGTAGTGCCGAAGTGTAAAAAGTGGCCTGGTCATGAAGGGGGTTTCACCTAGCGGGGCTGAAGTGGTTAACAGAGTACCTGTTTTCCATCTGTCTTGTTCTTTTGATTGTGAGTCTTGTCATTTCTTCAAAAAATCGATTCTTATGATATGTAAATGAAGCTGTAAGGAGCCCAGAGGGGCGTTATTCTTTCTCCACGGTGCCCAGGAACGCCCCTCTGAAATGCCGTGCCCGGCTAAGTTTGAAAACGAATAACGCCTCCAAGTTCATCTAAATCGCCTCCCAGAGGCGCGGCTAAGTGCTCAACACCCCCCCTCCTCAGTGCCGCGCTCTGCGGCAAACACCCCGATCCTCCTCTCGCCGGCATCCCAAATCCTGCGCAGGCGCAGTGCCGTCAGTCATCTTATCATAGCGCAGGCAATCGCCGGCACTGCGCCTGCGCGGGATTTGGGATGCCAGCGAGAGGAGGATCGGGTGTTTGCAGAGCGCAGCGCTGAGGAGGGGGGCGGGTGTTGAGGACTTAGCCGCGCCTCTGGGAGGCGATTCAGCTAAACATGGGGGGGGGGGGGCCCTGGGGAGAAAAGCAGCCGCATAGCCGGCTGCAGGTCATGAGTGGGCGGGGCCTTATCTGCGCTACGGGCCCCCCAGTGCCGCGGGCCCCATAGCAGTGGCGTGGTCTGCCTCTATGGGCGGTACGCCACTGCCTGCACCTCATGATAGAGGGGCATTGTGGGGACCTGAGGGGGTGTTATTAAGGGAGGGGGTGTAATTAAGGTGGGGAGGGAGGGGTGTAATTTGTAATAAATATTATTGAAAACATTGAAAAAAGTTTGTGCATGTTTTCTTAACTTTCTTGGGCGGGCGTGGGGGGGGGGTGCCAAACAAAGGGTTCGCCCCGGGTGCCAAATGCTCTAGGTACGCCCCTGTTTTATTGAATACCTGCGTGGCTATGCTACATTTATAATTACTGCAGAATATTAGTCGTGGGACAAACTCTTTAAGAATGAAATGATGTTCAAAGGTAAAAGGGTTATCCCTAAAATAATGTACACGCCACAGGGCATCCAGCCCCCTCTCTGAATGCAGTAATAATGCGCCGGTCGGCCCAACACTCCATTCACTTCAGGGCGCTGTTCTTGGGAGTGCAGAGGGACTCGGACCCCTCAAGATACATCATTTATATCCTATCCATAAATAATTAGAGGCATAACCTTCTTGAACATGCATGTGTGACGCCCCAGAGTGGCATTATCACTTCTGCACCCCGCTACTGTCTTTACTGGTTAACTTATGTCATCATGTGTATTTATTTCAGGTCCAAACACTGTGCATTTCCTATTTTATAACTGTTTATGTTCACGTGTAATGTGGCTGGTTCATCAGCAGGTGGCAGCAAATTACGGCATAGCTACAGGTACAAAGAATTGAACTTACCATTTCATTCTGCACTTCCTGCAGCCTATCAGAGGAACGGGGAAGGGACACGCCTCTCCCTCCGCCGCAGCCCAGCCATCTGTATCGCTGTCCTGAGGACGGCGATACAGATGACTATGGAGATGAGACCTTCCACAAGGGAAGCGCTCATCTCCCTGTGCCCTGCCGCTGCCACCACTTGTCTCCATTCGGCCCTGCTAGCGCCCCTGGAATTTTGCTCCCGGGGCAACCGCCCCCCCCCCCCCCCCCACGCTACGCCACTGCTCAGCGGGGCTCAAGAGGCAGCTGCCCCTTTTGCCCTGCGTTAAAGACGGCCCTGGTGACACATAAAAAGCAGTAAGGAACATTATAGGCCACCCTATACCACTCGGCCATTCCTACACCTGGGTACCACCACCAACACCATCTCTTAAAGGGACTCTGTCCCGTTGTTGCTTCACTGCAACTGGCATCACAAATATTTCTTAAAGGGACCCTTTGCCGCTGTCGGACGTTGCACATGTAGTGGAAATCTGTATTGTCCAGACATTTGCTGGTCCTGGCTTTACACAGACGTCTGCTGAGCCAGTCACTGGCTGAGGTGGTTCATTGCTGCTGCCAGTGATGGGCTGAGCGGGCATCTACTGCCGGATCCTGGGTGACGTCGAGCCATGGCTCGGACGCTGAGAGCAGCAGAGCTCAGTCCATTGTGTGGCAGACGGTGCTGGTCACTTCGATGGGAGCAGTGCTGCAGTGACCAGCTCCGTCCACTACACAATGGACGGCGCTGTGTAATTCTGGAAAATCCAGGAATACCCCTTTAAGCCAAGCACGCTGCAGCATCACGCCCGTCCCCTTGGGTGCAGTTAACAAATCTCATCACAGTGTTAAAAATAGCAAATGTTCAGTTTTGCACTTATTTGGAAGCGATTGGTTATTTTTCAGAGCAGACTAGACCTCTGCCATCAACGCTGCTGACTCATGTACTGGGGAGGATGCCGTGAGAAGACAGCCATTAGAGCCTGCAAGCCTGCAGAGCTGAACTCCGTGGTGTCACCTAGGTGGCTCATGTCACTCATACACTGTGATGGGCCCACCTTAGATCTGCCTCAATAAAGCTGAAATATGGATTTCGTCAAGGAATTGGTGAGGAAATGAAGAATTCAAATGACATGAAGAGCAGATCTCTGTATAATAGGTTCCTTGTTTGTAGGATTGTGAATAAAGCCATTGAATCGGGATCTGAACCGAGGTCACATGTTACCGGCGGCAGATGTGATCTTTCTAAACACACAACCTCCTGTACAGGGCTATTGTTTTCTATATCCAAATAAGAGCGCATAGAATTTAAAGAGTTTGGACTTAGGGATGAGCGAACTCGAACTGTATAGTTCGGGTTCGTACCGAATTTTGGGGTGTCCGTGACACGGACCCGAACCCGGACATTTTCGTAAAAGTCCGGGTTCGGGTTCGGTGTTCGTCGCTTTCTTGGCGCTTTTGTGACGCTTTCTTGGCGCTTTTTGAAAGGCTGCAAAGCAGCCAATCAACAAGCGTCATACTACTTGCCCCAAGAGGCCGTCACAGCCATGCCTACTATTGGCATGTCTGTGATTGGCCAGAGCACCATGTGACCCAGCCTCTATTTAAGCTGGAGTCACATAGCGCCGCCCGTCACTCTGCTCTGATTAGCGTAGGGAGAGGTTGCGGATGCGACAGTAGGGCGAGATTAGGCAGATTAACTCCTCCAAAGGACTTCACTTCATTAATCGATCGATCTGCAGCTGTGCATCATTGAGCTGCTGAAATTCAAATGCTCACTCACTGTTTTTAGGCTGCCCAGACCGTTTGTCAGTCACTTTTTTCTGGGGTGATCGGCGGCCATTTTGTGTCTTGTGCGGTGCTGCGACCAAGTGCATCCAAGCTGCGACCAAGTGCATTTAACCCTCAATGGTGTGGTTGTTTTTTGGCTAAAGCCTACATCAGGGTGAAGCTGTCACACCAAGTGCATTTAACCAGCAATAGTCTGTTCATTTTTTGGCCATATACTAAATCAGGGGCAAGCTGCGCCCGTCACCAAGTGCATTTAACCCTCAATGGTGTGGTTGTTTTTTGGCTAAAGCCTACATCAGGGTGAAGCTGTCACACCAAGTGCATTTAACCCTCAGTAGTGTGGTTGGTCAAGCTGTGACACCAAGTGCATTTAACCAGCAATAGTCTGTTCATTTTTTGGCCATATACTACATCAGGGGCAAGCTGCGCCCGTCACCAAGTGCATTTAACCAGCAATAGTCTGTTCATTTTTTGGCCATATACTACATCAGGGGCAAGCTGCGCCCGTCACCAAGTGCATTTAACCCTCAGTAGTGTGGTTCGTCAAGCTGTGACACCAAGTGCATTTAACCAGCAATAGTCTGTTCATTTTTTGGCCATATACTACATCAGGGGCAAGCTGCACCCGTCACCAAGTGCATTTAACCAGCAATAGTCTGTTCATTTTTTGGCCATATACTACATCAGGGGCAAGCTGCGCCCGTCACCAAGTGCATTTAACCAGCAATAGTGTGGTTATTTTTTGGCCATATCCCAGTCTAATTCTGTCACTAAATCCATACCGGTCACCCAGCGCCTAAATACTAGGCCTCAAATTTATATCCCGCTAAATCTCTCGTTACCGCTGTCCTGTTGTGGCTGGGAAAGTTATTTAGTGTCCGTCAAAGCACATTTTTTGTTCTGGGTTGAAGTACAATTCCCAATTCAGCAATTTCATAATTTAGTGGTTCCTGCTATATCAGAGCTATTTGAAATCTATCCCTAAAAGGGTATATAATATTCAAGGTGCACATAGGGTCATTCAGAATAACTTCACACACACCCGCTACTGTGTATTTCCAAGTCTAATTCTGTCACTAAACCCATACCTGTCACCCAGCGCCTAAATACTAGGCCTCAAATTTATATCCTGCTAAATCTCTCGTTACCGCTGTCCTGTTGTGGCTGGGAAAGTTATTTAGTGTCCGTCAAAGCACATTTTTTGTTCTGGGTTGAAATACAATTCCCAATTTAGCAATTTCATAATTTAGTGGTTTCTGCTATATCAGAGCTATTTGAAATCTATCCCTAAAAGGGTATATAATATTCAAGGTGCACATTGGGTCATTCAGAATAACTTCACACACACCCGCTACTGTGTATTTCCAAGTCTAATTCTGTCACTAAACCCATACCTGTCACCCAGCGCCTAAATACTAGGCCTCAAATTTATATCCTGCTAAATCTCTCGTTACCGCTGTCCTGTTGTGGCTGGCAAAGTTATTTAGTGTCCGTCAAAGCACATTTTTTGTTCTGGGTTGAAGTACAATTCCCAATTTAGCAATTTCATAATTTAGTGGTTCCTGCTATATCAGAGCTATTTGAAATCTATCCCTAAAAGGGTATATAATATTCAAGGTGCACATTGGGTCATTCAGAATAACTTCACACACACCCGCTACTGTGTATTTCCAAGTCTAATTCTGTCACTAAACCCATACCTGTCACCCAGCGCCTAAATACTAGGCCTCAAATTTATATCCTGCTAAATCTCTCGTTACCGCTGTCCTGTTGTGGCTGGGAAAGTTATTTAGTGTCCGTCAAAGCACATTTTTTGTTCTGGGTTGAAGTACAATTCCCAATTTAGCAATTTCATAATTTAGTGGTTTCTGCTATATCAGAGCTATTTGAAATCTATCCCTAAAAGGGTATATAATATTCAAGGTGCACATTGGGTCATTCAGAATAACTTCACACACACCCGCTACTGTGTATTTCCAAGTCTAATTCTGTCACTAAACCCATACCTGTCACCCAGCGCCTAAATACTAGGCCTCAAATTTATATCCTGCTAAATCTCTCGTTACCGCTGTCCTGTTGTGGCTGGCAAAGTTATTTAGTGTCCGTCAAAGCACATTTTTTGTTCTGGGTTGAAGTACAATTCCCAATTTAGCAATTTCATAATTTAGTGGTTCCTGCTATATCAGAGCTATTTGAAATCTATCCCTAAAAGGGTATATAATATTCAAGGTGCACATTGGGTCATTCAGAATAACTTCACACACACCCGCTACTGTGTATTTCCAAGTCTAATTCTGTCACTAAACCCATACCTGTCACCCAGCGCCTAAATACTAGGCCTCAAATTTATATCCTGCTAAATCTCTCGTTACCGCTGTCCTGTTGTGGCTGGGAAAGTTATTTAGTGTCCGTCAAAGCACATTTTTTGTTCTGGGTTGAAGTACAATTCCCAATTTAGCAATTTCATAATTTAGTGGTTCCTGCTATATCAGAGCTATTTGAAATCTATCCCTAAAAGGGTATATAATATTCAAGGTGCACATTGGGTCATTCAGAATAACTTCACACACACCCGCTACTGTGTATTTCCAAGTCTAATTCTGTCACTAAATCCATACCGGTCACCCAGCGCCTAAATACTAGGCCTCAAATTTATATCCTGCTAAATCTCTCGTTACCGCTGTCCTGTTGTGGCTGGGAAAGTTATTTAGTGTCCGTCAAAGCACATTTTTTGTTCTGGGTTGAAATACAATTCCCAATTTAGCAATTTCATAATTTAGTGGTTTCTGCTATATCAGAGCTATTTGAAATCTATCCCTAAAAGGGTATATAATATTCAAGGTGCACATTGGGTCATTCAGAATAACTTCACACACACCCTACTGTGCATTTCCAAGTCTAATTCTGTTAGTAAATCCATACCGGTCACCCAGCGCCTAAATACTAGGCCTCAAATGTATATCCCGCTGAATTTGAATACAATACATTGGGCCAAATAATATTTTTGTTGTTGTGGTGAACGGTAACAATGAGGAAAACATCTAGTAAGGGATGCGGACGCGGACATGGTCGTGGTGGTTAGTGGACCCTCTGGTGCTGGCTAAATATCTGACAGTGGCCTGTTCCAGTGGTGGGTGACGTGAAGCCTGATTCTCTGCTATGACATGCAGACTGATTCTCTGCTGACATGAAGCCAGATTCTCTGTTACGGGACCTCCCTCCTCTGCCTGTGTGTGTGCTGGGCCTAAATATATGCCAATGGACTGTTGCAGTGGTGGCTGACGTGAAGCCTGATTCTCTGCTATGACATGCAGACTGATTCTCTGCTGACATGAAGACAGATTCTCTGTTACGGGACCTCCCTCCTCTGCCTGGGTGTGCGCTGGGCCTAAATATATGCCAATGGACTGTTGCAGTGGTGGCTGACGTGAAGCCTCATTCTCTGCTATGACATGCAGACTGATTCTCTGCTGACATGAAGCCAGATTGTCTGTTACGGGACCTCTCTCCTCTGCCTGTGTGTGTGCTGGGCCTAAATATATGCCAATGGACTGTTGCAGTGGTGGCTGACGTGAAGCCTCATTCTCTGCTATGACATGCAGACTAATTCTCTGCTGACATGAAGACAGATTCTCTGTTACGGGACCTCTCTCCTCTGCCTGTGTGCTGGGCCTAAATATATGCCAATGGACTGTTGCAGTGGTGGCTGACGTGAAGCCTCATTCTCTGCTATTACATGCAGACTGATTCTCTGCTGACATGAAGCCAGATTCTCTGTTACGGGACCTCCCTCCTCTGCCTGTGTGTGTGCTGGGCCTAAATATATGCCAATGGACTGTTGCAGTGGTGGCTGACGTGAAGCCTCATTCTCTGCTATGACATGCAGACTGATTCTCTGCTGACATGAAGCCAGATTCTCTGTTACGGGACCTCTCTCCTCTGCCTGTGTGTGTGCTGGGCCTAAATATATGCCAATGGACTGTTGCAGTGGTGGGTGACGTGAAGCCTCATTCTCTGCTATGACATGCAGACTGATTCTCTGCTGACATGAAGACAGATTCTCTGTTACGGGACCTCTCTCCTCTGCCTGTGTGCTGGGCCTAAATATATGCCAATGGACTGTTGCAGTGGTGGCTGACGTGAAGCCTCATTCTCTGCTATGACATGCAGACTAATTCTCTGCTGACATGAAGACAGATTCTCTGTTACGGGACCTCCCTCCTCTGCCTGGGTGCTGGGCCTAAATATATGCCAATGGACTGTTGCAGTGGTGGCTGACGTGAAGCCTGATTCTCTGCTATGACATGCAGACTGATTCTCTGCTGACATGAAGACAGATTCTCTGTTACGGGACCTCTCTCCTCTGCCTGTGTGTGTGCTGGGCCTAAATATATGACAATGGACTGTTGCAGTGGTGGCTGACGTGAAGCCTGATTCTCTGCTATGACATGCAGACTGATTCTCTGCTGACATGAAGCCAGATTCTCTGTTACGGGACCTCCCTCCTCTGCCTGTGTGTGTGCTGGGCCTAAATATATGCCAATGGACTGTTGCAGTGGTGGCTGACGTGAAGCCTGATTCTCTGCTATGACATGCAGACTGATTCTCTGCTGACATGAAGCCAGATTCTCTGTTACGGGACCTCCCTCCTCTGCCTGTGTGTGCGCTGGGCCTAAATATATGCCAATGGACTGTTGCAGTGGTGGCTGACGTGAAGCCTCATTCTCTGCTATGACATGCAGACTGATTCTCTGCTGACATGAAGCCAGATTCTCTGTTACGGGACCTCTCTCCTCTGCCTGGGTGCTGGGCTTAAATTTATGAAAATGGACTCTTACAGTGGTGGGTGACGTGAAGCCAGATTCTCTGCTATGGGACCTCTCTCCAATTGATTTTGGTTAATTTTTATTTATTTAATTTTTATTTTAATTCATTTCCCTATCCACATTTGTTTGCAGGGGATTTACCTACATGTTGCTGCCTTTTGCAGCCCTCTAGCTCTTTCCTGGGCTGTTTTACAGCCTTTTTAGTGCCGAAAAGTTCGGGTCCCCATTGACTTCAATGGGGTTCGGGTTCGGGACGAAGTTCGGATCGGGTTCGGATCCCGAACCCGAACATTTCCGGGATGTTCGGCCGAACTTCTCGAACCCGAACATCCAGGTGTTCGCTCAACTCTATTTGGACTCCTTCGGGGGCAATTTTTAAAAAATCATTGTATTCTACTCATTTTGGGCTAAAAATCATTTTCTCAATTGGTCTTTATTAAAAAAATGTCAACCGTTTTGTCCTACAGTCTTCACTTTCAGTGTATCTGCAGACTAAGGCCAGACACAGAGGAGCGAGTTCAGTACGAGAAACTCGCAACGTGTGTCAGTACAAGGTCCCGTTCTGGCCTCTGCTACCTCTGACAGGACAGCACAGTGTCAGGGCTCATGCACAACACGGATCTGCAAAAAAAAAAACACGGATGAAATCCGCGTGACGTCCGTGTTGCATCCGTTTTTTTTTTTTGTCCAGATCCATTGTAACAATGCCTGTCCTTGTCCACAAAATAGGACAAGAATAGGACATGTTCTATTTTTTTTTGCGGAACGGACATGCGGACACTGAAGTCACACAGAGTCAGTTCTGTTTTTTTTCAAGCCCCATTGAAATGAATAGTTCTGCATATGGACCTGTAAAAAAAAACGGGACAGAAACGAAAGAAAAATATGTTAACAGCGGGTCCGCAGTATGCGGGCACCGGCCGTGTGCACCACGCATCACGGATGCGAACCCATTCACTTGAATGGGTCTGCAATCCGGAATGGAGGCATGGAACCCCATGGAAGCACTACGGAGCACTTCCGTGGAATCCTCCGTGCCTCCGCACTGCAAAAAAAATAGTCCGTCTGTCTGATCACGGACTGATTTAAGTTGAATGGGTCTGGATCCGTTGCGATGGCCCACAAATAATGCCCATACATTTGGGGACAGCAAATTATGGAATGACGGAGCAACAGCCGCGTGCATAAAGTCTTATACTGATTTATAAGACTGTGTGTCCCTACGAGATCTGGAATCTATTTAATTACAATGACATAATGCTGTCAGTGTAATTCAGTAGATTCCAGGACTCGCAGGGTCACACAGCCTTATAAATCATTATAATGCTATGTGATCCTGTCAGAGCAGCAGTGGAACGGACCTTGCACGGACACACACTGCGAGTTTCTCGCACTGAGCTCGCTCGTCTGTGCTTTCTTCAATCCGTCAGGCAGCTGCCCTGACGTCTCGATTGGTAGCCCGTATCTCTTAACTCCTGACAGCTCATAAACTGTCACTAAATTCTTATCAAACTGAGAACAGATGCCTGATGGATTCGCCGCAAAGTAGAAAGAAATGGTCTGCAGAAGCTGTAGAACAAAAACGTAAAAATGTATAATAAAGACCAACTGAAACATTTAAAAAAATATATATTTTTAGCCCAAAATGGGTAAAAATTAGTGATTTTAGAAAAATACCCTCAAAGGTGTTCATCGCCTTTAAACCTGTCAGCTTTACTGGCATGTGAACTAGGAAATACTCACATTCCTTATGAAGTAACAATGCTGTTTTCTTTCTATGCTGTCCCTCTATTATTTCTCCTGGAAATGTAAGAATACATTGACAACCGGGTGTTACCATTGCCTGCGTCAATAGAGGGTGTCCATTGGACATGGATTGACATGGCCACATTCATGCATTTCCATGAGGAATAACAGAGGGACAGCACATAATGATCTCTCCTGGATCCTGACAGATGATCCTCTTAATCCATCACTTTGAGCAGGCTGCTTGTGTATTACAGTGATTACGTAGATTTCTATGTGGTTATGTTACGTTGAACAGACCTCTCAGAAATGTGAAAATATCACCATTATGGCTGGAAACAGCTTTGAAATGACGCAGAGGCGACCGGCCTGTGGTCCGTAGATGCAAGTCATGCAAATCCTATTATGAAAATACCCTACAAACAGCAACAAATTACAACGTGGAAAGTAATCTAATAATCTGCTCAATTTCAATTAAAGAGATTAAAGCAGATTTACAGTCCCCAGCAACGGAGATCTGCGTGATGCAGAAAAAGGCAGGCCGCGATTCAGACATGACATGGAGCATTAGCCACGGCATGGTATGGGTACGTCTGGGTTCACATCACGCTTTATGCCTCCATTTGACGTACATGTTACAAAAATAAGGATACAAAAACGCAGCACACCACATTCTTGAATCCTGCACAGTCCGGTATAACATTTTTTATACGTTTAATGTATACGTTAAAAGGATGGGGAAAACGTGATGTGAACCCAGCCTTACTTGGCTATGGTAGGGTATTTGCAGCACACGTCAGGCGCCCTACAAAAGTACATATTTGTCGTGACGCCAGTTGCAGTGAAGAAACAAGGGCACAGGGCCCCTTTTTAGTAATGTAGTAGATGGTACCCAGGTGTAGGAATGCCAGAGTGGTGTAGGGTGGCCTAAATGTCTCTTAATGGTGTTGCACGTGTCATGGTGCTCCTACCTGGATACGCTAAAACCCCAGGCGTGGCCTTCCGAAGCACATAAAAGCGGGTAGTAATAGTAGGGGATGAAGAACAAATTGAGTCCAGACTTTGTGATGAAGTTGAAAACAGCTTTACTTGAATAAACTTTTCTCCAAACGATTTACAGGCTTTGTCTTGGTTTCCAGCAGGCTTTGGCATTAACGGTGGCAGGCAAACTCCTCTCTGCTACGTCTATTGCTCTCTGGCTCTGCTGTGCTAACAGGCTGGCTATGAAACTCTAGCTTCTTCTTTTTGCTGTACTTCACTTTCTGTGGTCTGGTCTGTCTCTAGCTTTATCCAGGGAAAACTTTCTCCTCCTGGCTTTTGAGTCTTCAGCCTCCAGATCCAGCTGAGCTGAAGGTGCTCAAGCTCGACCAGACAGGGCTTGTCCTGCAGGGACGGCCTCCTGCTTCCTTCCCCTAGCAGGGGTAAGCTGAACTACCTAAACTGGTCTCCACCCTTCCTGCAGCAAGTGGGAAAAACACCCACCACACCACAGAGGGGGGTTTAGAATGGAAAGAAAGGTTCCACTCTAGGTAGCTGTAGCTCTGCCATGTTTGCCGCCATCTGCTGGTAAACCAGGCACATTACACGTGAACACAAACAGTTTCAAACACAGGATTGCACATTGTTTGGACCTGGAAATTAATACATATGATGACATTAGGTTAACCATAGGAGATAGTAGCAGGGAGCAGAAGTGGTAACGCAGCTCTGGGGCGTTACATATTCAGCACGGGGGGTAACGTTCCTGCCTTCAGAGCCTTTTCCTGACCACACCGGTGGGAGTTGCGACATATGAACGGAGCATTTGTACTATTCTGTTTTCCTGTCCTAGCAGCACAATGG
The DNA here is from genome assembly GCF_014858855.1 of Bufo gargarizans. Lineage (NCBI taxonomy): Eukaryota > Metazoa > Chordata > Amphibia > Anura > Bufonidae > Bufo > Bufo gargarizans. Next base: position 25,861,022 of record NC_058082.1, read on the forward strand.
GGCTGATGTACTGTGGTCAGGCATGATTTTGGGGCTCTAAAAGGCAAGGTGTAAGAGGACTGAAGGTGATCAGGACCCCTTTTACAAGAAATATGTATACTCCATTACTTTTGATTCCCACTGACCATGTTGCAGTGGCAATATCAACTATGTTGAACTAAGTGAATATTTGCTGTGGAATACATCAAACCACACTGTATAGACTGTGAATAGGTAGAAATTAAGGGGTTAATTGCCATGAACATGCTGAGCGGAGTCAGGGGTCATCCATGGGGGTCAGAGAACATGCTAGGAAGAGCATAAGTCATACTTGTAAGCTTCTTAAAGTTGGCTTCTGGAAGATGGTAGAGTGTCCATGGACATGTTGCTTTTAAAAGGCCACACCCCTTTCATGATGCATCACGCCCCCTCTGAGCACGATGGGTACAGGCGCCGAGTATGATGAAGCGCCACGTACAGTTTAAGCTCAAGGCGGGCTACTTTCCGGCAGAAGCTTCGCTCCATGTGTTGCATGGGAGATTTGCCAGTTCTTCTAGATGTCTGGGAGGTCTCCCGAATGTTCCAGGATGGGTGGCAACTTGGCAAGTATGGCATTAGTAGAGGTGCATCAAAGGACTTCATACAGTACAGCAGGATACAGAATGTCCTGGGAGATGCCACGGTTGCTGGTGGAGAGAACCAGCCATATGCTGTTTGGTAGTTAGCTAGCTGGTAGAAGTGAGTGGCGTCAGGACCATACCAGGGCCTAGGGAGGATCAGCGTAGCAGTAATACCCGCAGGAGAACGGTAGCCTGGAGCTGGAGTAGCCGACTTGCATTTCATATCCCACACACCCTTAAAAGGGTATTCCACAGGATAGAGGATAACTATTAGATCAACCGATCACGAGAATGGGGGCCCCCATAACACCTGAAGCCCCCCTGAAAAGAACAGAGCAGGCATTCGCAAATGCGCGCGGCCGCTCCATTCATTTCTATGGAAGTTCCGAAGATAGCCAAGTACAGGGTTTGGCTATCTCTGGAACTCCCATAGAAATGATTGGAGTGGCCATGCGCATGTGGATAGGGGGTAACTTGTAAAAACGGGAATATTCCGACTTCCGGTTCCGGCACCGCCATGTGAAGTCGCTTGGAAGGCGAGCTCCCCATCTACCTGCCGCAAATCGAGTTACACTGCCCGTGCACCCTCTTTATTGGTGTGGCGAGGGGGAACATAAGGTCCGACCATACTGCATGGATCGGTATCTTGTCAGCATGGGAAAAAAACTGAAAAGCAGAGTGCTTTCGTCGCCGCTACAAGAAGACGCAGTTCCCGCCAACATGGCGCCGAGCCCAGTAACAGCGGATAATATTGTGGCCCCGACTCCGCTGGACCAGCCGAGTGATGGGAATGAGGTACGGAATCTCATGCCGGACTCCCTGATCATACATATTGACTATAAAGTGTTGGCAGTGGAGGTTGCTGCGCACATAGCTCCTGACTTGCAGGAGATTCTGGCCTCCTCCGTCACTCATGTAATGCAACAACTGCAGGAAGCCGTCCAACAGCACGATACCACGCTGGATGCCGCAGAGTCCAGAATACATGTGATGGAGGACACTGCAGAATCTATTCTCCATAAGCTACAAAAAGTCCTTACACAGAAAATAAGAGACTATGTGAGAAAATGGAAGACTTGGAAAATCGCTCCAGGCGCAACAACTTGAGACTAGTGGGGCTGCGGGAGGCGATCCCGGCGGGTGAACTGCTAGCCATCTGTGAAACTGAGCTACCTAGTGCCCTGGGAATCTCGCGCCTCTGCAAAGTAGAGCGCGCACACAGAGTGGGCCCGAATAATCGTGGGGACGATCGCCAGTCTTCCAGACCTAGACAGGTCATAATGCGTTACTTGGACTACTCTGATAAGGAGGCCATCCTCAGAGCTTTTAAAGCGCGCAAAGGCCCCGTCATGCTGAGAGGGGCGAAAGTGTTGCTGTTCGCGGGGACTATTCCGCTGAAGTTGCGAAGAGGCGCAAAGCATTCTCCCCGATCTGTACGCAATTACACAACAAAAACGTCCGATTTGCTTTGATTTACCCGGCCTCGCTCCGGATTTATCGCTCAGGCGGCTCGTCTACGCTGTATCACTCTCCAGATGAAGCATCTAATTCCCTGGAGGGACATTCATCACCTATTCGAGGATCGCAGACATCGCCACGACATCGCGTCTGGGGATCCCATGGTTTCGCGGAAGACCCGTCGGGATCGGATACCCACGTGCGACCCCTAGTGGATCGGGCCGGTTCCAGTCAGCACCGAGGGGCCAGATGACTTTCCTGATGGGACTTCGTAGCTTGCTTTGTCATGCGGACGCAGGAGATTCCAGAGTAGACACGGCGCAAGAGTCGGTATATTTTGGGGTTAGCCTTTTGGGTTGGGGAGGCCCGCGGGGAAGTTCCTGATCCCTGGTTTCCCAGATCTAGAGGGTGGATCCACTAACATATCTGGCCGTGTTCTGTGTTGTATGACTGTTACCTGTTTCTCAACTTCTCGAGTTGGGCAGTAACCGCTGACTGCAGTCCGTACGATTTATTGATCTGCCTGAGTCGGCCTTCCGGGCGGGGGAAACTGGGGGCGATTTTGCTCCTGCAGGGTCTTGGAGCGCAGTTTAGGACCCTGGGGCCTCAGTTTCCCGGGCCCGTGGGGTTGATCGAAATGGTAAGGCATGATGTGCTGAACTTTCGTTGTTATATGCTCTGCTAGATTGTATTTGGAGTTGTGTTCTAAAGGGCAGGGGGGGGAGTGGAGCGATTGTAACACCATTATCGCTCGCTCTCATATTGGGAAAAAAGTGAAGGTTCCAAGAGATCAATTGTGGCCTTCAAGGTCACCTTCAGGGCCAAGCGCCCTACTGTTTTTTATTTGTTGCTTTTGTTGTTGTTTAGGAGGGATTGGGGGAACTATTGCTAGGATGTCTGCCTACACTCGCTTTCCTTTTAACTCTAACGAACGGTGGAACCCTCCATGAGAATAGTCTCCTGGAACGTTAAAGGGCTGCGCTCTCCTCAGAAGCGCAACAAGATACTTCGGCACCTGAAATATCTTCGCGCTGATATAGCCCTCTTACAGGAGACCCACTTGGTAGAGGAGGACTATGTCAGGATGAGGAAGATGTGGGTGGGCAATGTGATGGGTTCAGCAGCGGTCGACCGCAAAGCAGGAGTGATGATTTTGTTCCATAAGAATTTGTCATGTAATATCCTGGATCAGTCAAGTAATGGCGAGGGGAGATGGTGCACAGCGAAAATCTCACTGGGGGCAGATGAGTTTCAGATTTATAATGTTTATGGCCCTAATGGAGATAATAGACCTTTCTTTACTGACTTAGCGGGGTTCATCGTCAAGGATGCGTCAGCCAACCAATTGGTGGGGGGAGACCTCAATGCCGTGGCCTCCTCGAGGGAGGACAGGAAACCCTTACGGAAGCCTGGTGAACGACCCCCTGCTACTGAAGGGGCCTTGGCGAACTTTATGGAGGACACGGCATTGATAGACTCTTGGCGACTGCTTAACCCCGACAGTAGGGAATACACGTTTTACTCACACCCACATGACTCATGGTCGAGAATTGACTATCTTCTGGTATCGGGTAACCTGATAAATAGGATCTCAGACACCAGAGTTCACGATTTAATCATATCCGACCATGCCCCCATTTCTATAATCGTAGCAGAGCAGCAGCCTCAAGGCTCTGACATCATATGGCGCTTCCCATCATATTTATACCAGGATGAGAACTTTGCTGACCTTCTTAGGGGTTGGTATTGGGAATACAAGGGTGATAATAGTTCATATCAAGATTCACCGTCTATTTTCTGGGATACAGCAAAGGCGGTGTTGAGAGGACGCATAATGGCCTACACCTGGGGGTTGAAGAAGAAGGTGGCGTCGGCACTGCTGAATTATAGTAAGCTACTCCGCTCGGCCTACACCGAGCATATGAATGCGCCATCGGAACAGTCTAGACTGAAATGGAGGGAGGCCAGGGTCAACTATGAGTTGTGGTATGAGAGAAAGGCGAAGATGGATATGTCGAATGCCACGGCCAAATTTTTTAGGGAGGGCAACAAAGCAGGTAGACTCTTGGCGTCGCTGGTAAAGAATTCTAAGAAACAACATCACATCGCGTCCATTGCTGATCATCGGGGCGAGGTTCATACGAACCCTGAGAGAATAGTATCTGTCTTGCGAGATTTTTATGCAAAGCTTTATGAGGACCCCGGTTCTGCCGACCCCATGTCCGAGTTTTTTTTTAAATGCACCAATCTGCCATCGCCATCACAGGCCCAGTTAGATACCTTAAACTCATCGATCACTGAGTCGGAAGTATTGGGGGCTATAAAAACTCGAAATTGCACAAAGCTCCAGGTCCAGATGGGTATTCAATAGAGTTCTATAAGTTGTTAGGCGGGGAGGTAGCAGAACCACTCACGAAAGTCTTTAATGGTGTCCTCACGGGATCCCCCCTGTCATCATCTGACAATGTAGCCTATGTTAAGTTAATTCCTAAACCTGGGAGGGACACCATACTTCCTTCTTCGTACCGTCCCATCTCACTTATCAATGTCGATTTAAAATTGGCAGCTAAGGTACTGTCGGATAGACTGTCACTGCTGATGCCAGAACTGGTGTCCTCATCTCAATCAGGCTTCATCAGGAACAGAGCTGCAGTCACCAACATACGCAAAGTCCTTACGGTATTAGATGCAGTACGTTGGAAATCGGATAGAACTATCATGCCCTCACTGGTGGCATTTGATGCGGAAAAGGCATTTGATAATGTGAGATGGGACTGGCTGAACAGGGTGTTGGATAGGATGCAGATCCTTGGCCCCTTTAGAGTTTTCATCTCAGCATTGTATTGTGACCCCAAGGCCAGAATCTCGACACCAGGATTTTTGTCATCACCTTTTCAGCTGGCAAGGGGAACACAACAGGGATGCCCCTTATCGCCGCTATTATTTAACTTAGCTTTAGAGCCCTTGGTTAGGTTGCTAGAAGAGGGGGATATCTTCCAAGGTATTAAAGTTGGGAATCAGGAAGTGCGGACGTCGCTTTTTGCGGACCATCTGCTCATCTTCCTAGCTGATTCGATGGCGGATTTAGAGAAGGTGTTGCAGCTCTTATCCTCATTTGGCCCGGTCTCAGGCTTTAAGATAAACATAGATAAGTGTATGTTACTTACGCTGCGGACGCCTGCGTCTAAACTTAAACTGCCGGAGTCCTGCAGTCAGATTGTAGTAGCTGAAACGTACATCAAATATACATCAAATTGACAAGACTGTTATTTTGTATCCTCGGATGAGTTTTTAACCGCAAGCTGAATAAACGCCTATTCCTTTTTAAGTGGAGCTGGATTTTCTCAACTTCTTTTCTTCATCAAATATTTAGGTATCAAAATAGGGAGGACCCCCGAATTCCATCTACACCCTGAACTATGTTCCGTTGTTTAAGGCAATCAGAAGTGACCTGGAAAGATGGAAAAATCTGCCATTGTCTTTAACGGGTAGGGGAAACCTTATTAAGATGATTTGCTTCCCGAAGCTCTTGTACCCCATGCAAACATTGCCGCTGCTCTTGAAACACTCTGATGTCAAGGGTATCTAGTCCATGTTCTCAACATTTTTGTGGTCAGGGAAAAAGCCCAGAGTGTCTTTGTCCAAGTTAATGCTACCCAGACACCGGGGAGGTCTAAATATCCCAAACATGAGGATTTATAATATAGCTTGTCTATTTAGGCATTGTTTGGATTGGGCACATAAAACACACTTTTGCTCGGACCCCATTTTGGAGCAACAACTGACTGCTGAATGGCCGTTGGTGAATTTATTGCATACCAGGAGGCAGACACTCCCACCCCATCTGAAACACTCGCTAATTCTAAGGGATACTATTGTCGCATGGAAAGAAGTGCGCAAATTAGCCAAAAGACCATTTCTGGCTTCCTGGAACATGGAACTTTGGAAGCACCCGGAATTCCCCCTAGGGGTACAAAATAAAATGTTTGGGGCTTGGAGGGCCAGAGGAATTCACACATTTCTAGATATGCTTCTGCAACACGCCAGACCTGCAGGGTATGACGAAGTGAGGTCACGGTTATGGGCAATCGAGGGTACTCACTATATTGGAAGAACCCTGGGCAGGCGCGTGGCAGTGAAGGAGAGGTAGACACGGTTCCTCTGGGGCACACTCTGAATATAGGGACCAGGCCTGATGGTGGATGAGGTGCCCTGGATGTTACAGGTATTTTGAGTGCCTGGGGCAAGGTCCCTGTTGGATTCGTGACGCCAGTGCCTTTGGACGGTGGCACGCCGGTTGATAGTTGGAATGATGGAGGTACACAAGTATATAGTGAACCAAAACGCAACTTTACTGAACAATCCAACTTTGTACAGCAGGTGTAGCACAGTCTTGATATTACAGTTCCACAAAGGGGTTTATTCACAATATGGCAGGCAATAGTCATGCAAGATACGCTGAGGGTAAACTTTACAAGCACTAGGCAGCAGGTTGTACCTTTCTCAGAATCAATGTACAGTGTCCCTTCTAGAACTCCTGCTCTGGCTTTATATCTCCCAAGGCCCGGATGCCTAAATGGGTGGCTTAAATCCTTGGTTACTTCCTTCCTCAGGTATTATACTGCTTGCTGCACTGTATAAAGGTTCTCTGCCCTTCAGGGTCACTTTGCTTACCCTGGGTCGCCTCCTCCTATCAGGTGGATAACTGTAGGTTTTCTCCCAGGAGGTTAGTTCCTGCAACTGGGGTATCTCTACTGAGCTGTTCCTAGCTTCAGGTGGACGAGGTGACTCCTCTAGTCCCCTGGAATGAACTAACACTTCCCTGTCTGGGCCTTCCTATATGTAACTAGGGCTCTCCAGCTCCCTCTAACGTCTGGGAGGCTAAACTACACCCTGACAGGCCTGACACCCAGATAATACAGGGAAAAACATGCACATGACATTTAATGCAATGCAACACATTAACCTGTGCAGTGCCCACCTTTACCTGGTGGGACACTACATACCCCCACGCTATAACGTTGCCCGTCCTCGGCGCAACATGGAGGGTCCGCCCATCTGGAACGGCAACCTGAAAGATAGCAGAGAACATACATATGCAATATTCACTACATTAACAATGTAACAGTTATTAAATGCACTGAAAGGAGTGATGACAAGGGGCGTCGTTCTCTTCTCTCAGGATAAGGTGAGGGAACAGGGGCGCTGACCTGGCACAGCGTATCAATAACCCAGGATAGTCCATATAAAATGTAGATAAACAGAAGTCCTTGGAGGCTCAAAGAACAACATGAGTCCGTACCCAGGCTTGCAATGGTTAAACAGGGGTTTCCCGTGAGGGGCTACCTGGGCCCATAACGTAGTCCACAAACCTCACAGGTCGGTGCCCCCTGGTAGAACGGGTAGACCTCCTTACTGGCAGGGATTCTTCCTGCCTGGCTTCAGGAATGTCAGAGGAGCCCATTGCCTCTGGAGCTTCTTCAGGAGGCTGAGGGCTAACAGGAACAGGAGCAGGAACCAATAGATTCAACCAAGGCGTGAGGGCCCAGTGGAGCGGCTCTTTATCATGGATTAAGTTCTCCACAGCCTGCATAGGGTCCATAGGTGGAGCCGGCAACTCTTCTTCAGTAGGCTCCGGTTCCATCTCCTCCGCCGCTGGTTCTCCCTCTACACAGGGCTTAAGGCGGTTCCTGTGAACAACTTGGGGACTTCTTCCTTCCCTGGAGATCTGGTAAATGTGGGCCGCAGCATTAGGTATGGCAGTGATAAGGTAGGGAATCCTTTCCCATTTGCTGTCCAACTTGCTGGTCCGATGGTTGTTTTTCAACCATACCTTGTCTCCCAGAGCCAGGGGTCCCGCATGGGCAGTCTGGTCAAAGTCTTTCTGCTGCCTTTCTCGGACAATCTCCATCCGTTCCTGGACAATCTCCTTAGCATTAAGAAGACGCCTTTGGTGCTCCACTACCCAGTCAGTCTTGGGCAGTGGGTTGATCTCATCCGGCACTTGTACCCCTAGGGAGTGGTCCGCAGGCAATCTCCCTTGTCGGCCGAACATCAAATAGAACGGGGTGTAACCGGTGGAACAGTGGATGGTGTTGTTGTAAGTGTACATAAGCTGCGGCAACAAAGTAGGCCAATCTCCCCTCGTCTCAGGGGGTACTGCTCTCAGCATTTCAATGAGAGTCTTATTCATTTTCTCCGTTACCTTGCGGATGATAGGCGGTGGTCCGGACCTTCTGGCAGTTGTGTAGCAGGCACATCTCATGGAACAGCTGTGACTCAAATGTGGACCCTTGATCGGTGAGGATCCTTTCTGGGCAACCGTAGGGCAGCAGGAAATGCTTCCAGAACGCCTCCGCTGTGGTCTTTGCTGTCAGGTCTTTCACAGGCACTGCTACGACAAACTTAGTGAAGTGATTAATTATAGTCATGGCATATGTATACCCTGAGCGACTCGGCTCTAACTTTACATGATCAATGGCAACAAGTTCTAAAGGAGCCTTACTTACGATGGGATGGAGAGGCGCCCTCTGGTCATGGCGTTCAGTTCGCCCCACAGCACAGGCAGTGCATTCTCGGCACCATTTCTCAATATCTTCTCTCATCCCGATCCAATAGAATCTTCTGCGAATGGTGGCCTCAGTCTTTTGCACACCGAAGTGTCCGGACTGGTTGTGGTACATATCCAGCACCAGGCTGGCATCCCGACGTGGCAGGAGAATTTGATACACTCTATCATAGGACACTGGATCCAGACTCCTTCTGAGCAACAGGCCCTTTTGAAGGAATAGTTGATGGCGATGTCTCCACAGTCTCACTAGCTCTGGGTCTGCACTCTTCCTGCGGATCCTCTCAGGGACTTTTCCACTAGTAAGGAAGTCGAGCAGTTCACCGAGGACTCTACTTTCGGACTGGAGCTTAATCCATCTTTCTTGATCGCCTCTGGACTCAGGACCATCTGATGAGGAAGGATCAGCAGCAGGGGAATCTCCAGTACGTATATTATCCTGCTGGGTAAATTTATTATAGAACGCTGGCATCTCCACCTCTTCCCAGGCATCTTTCGGTTCATCTGGGGCTTCTGTAGTGGGGAGTCGTGACAGAGCATCAGCGTTCTCATTGGAGCGGCCTGCCCGGTACTTCACGGTAAAATCATAGTTGGCCAGGCGGGAGGCCCATCTTTGCTCCAGTGCCCCTAATTTGGCTGTATTCAGATGCGCCAGGGGATTATTATCTGTGAAGGCAACAAACGGTGTGGCAGCGAGATAGTCCTTAAACTTTTCAGTCACAGCCCACACTAAGGCAAGGAACTCCAGCTTGAAGGAACTGTAATTCTGGTCGTTCTTCTCAGCTCCCTTCAGGGATCGGCTGGCGTAGGCAATCACCCTTTCTTTGTTATCTTGCACTTGAGCCAACACGGCCCCCAGGCCTCTTTTACTGGCATCTGTGTAGAGGTGGAATGGCGTCTGATAATCTGGGTAACCCAGAACAGGGGGTTCAGTCAACTTCTTCTTTAGGAGTTGAAAGGCAATTTCCCGCTCTTCTTTCCATTCAACAGGAATAGGAGTCTTTGGGCTCTTTTTTGGATGCCCCCTCAAGAGTTCCTGGATGGGATCCGCAATTTGTGCGAAATGCGGGATGAATCGCCTATAGTACCCTGCAAAACTGAGAAAGCTTCTCACCTCTTTCACGGTCGTAGGAGTAGGCCAGTTACGGACAGCAGCAAGTTTGTCAGGGTCAGGCTGTACTCCTTCGGCACTGACAATGTGCCCGAGATATCTGACGGCTGGTTTCAGCAGGTGGCACTTGGATGGCTTGATTTTGAGGCCATATTTAGAAAGAACTTGAAACACCTCACCCAGGTGCTTTAGATGGTCCTCATACGTCTTGGAGTATATAATGACGTCATCCAGGTATAATAGCACCGTCTCAAAATTCCTATGGCCTAAACAACGTTCCATCAGCCTCTGGAACGTTCCTGGAGCATTACACAGTCCAAATGGCATATAATTAAATTCAAACAGGCCCATAGGTGTAGTGAAAGCAGTCTTTTCTCGATCTTCTGGGGCCATGGGTACCTGCCAGTACCCACTGGTTAAGTCCAAGGTGGAGAAATAGGCTGATGACCCCAGGGCAGTCAAGGACTCCTCAATGCGTGGCAATGGATATGCATCTTTGTGGGTGATTTGATTAATTTTCCTGTAATCCACGCAGAACCTTATGCCGCCATCTTTTTTCCGAACAAGTACTAGGGGCGCAGCCCAGGGACTAGGCTGTCCCGGATTATATTAGAGTCTTTCATCTCTTGTATCATCTCTTTCACAGACTGATATGTAGTAGGTGGTATGGGTCTGTGTCTCTCCTTAATAGGAGGGTGAGAGCCAGTGGGTATGGTATGTTTGATCACACTGACCTCTCCATAGTCTGTGGAGTGTTTGCTGAAAGCCTGGTGGTGCTCCTTCACCAGCTTCAGGACCCCCTCTATTTGCTCCTTTGGGGTGGATTCGTTCCCCACATGTAGTTCTTCCCACCAGGATGCCGTAGGGGTGCTACTGTTCTGCGCGGTCTGGAACGCCTCCGCGGCAGGCAGACGGATCACATCCTGGAAAGACACCTGTAAAAGCTGAGCAACGGGGCAGTGTTTAAAGAGGGTAACGGGATGATCACCAAAGTTGATTAAACGAACAGGCACTTTACCTTGGGACACGGTCACCATGCTCTTGGCTGTCCGTACGAAAGGATGATCCTTAATAGGAATAGGTTCCACTAGGGCTTGATAGTCCTGGCCCTGGATCCCTAATACAGCACGGCACCACAGGATGATCTGGGAATTTGGAGGCAAAACCACCGGCCGGTTATCCCGGATCCGGACAGTGCAAATTTCTCCTTTCTTGTTGGCGAACCTTTGTTGAGCGCACAGCACGCTAATAGTTTTCTGAATAACTCTTCTGGAAGCAGGTGAGGCGGATGATATGGTTTGGTTCAATGCTTCAAGCACTTCGGAGTAACAATTTTTAAGAACATTAGTCCCTAAGATCACGGGGTGTCCTCCTTTACCTCCGGCTTGTACCACAATCACGCCTTGCTGTGGCAGGGTGGCTTCTCCCACCTGAAGAGTAGGTTCCCAATACCCATGCACTTTCACTGGCTTACCGTTGCTAGCGATAATATCTAGCCAGGACTCTGGTGGCTGGGTGAGGAGACTTGGATCCCAGAACTTGTCAAAGGCAGGCCGTTGAATGGTGGTGACCTGTGACCCGGTGTCCAACAGGGCTTCAAAGGGTATCCCGTTGATACATATATTAATTTTCGGACGGGACCCGACATACTTAGGCATCCAGTTTGGATCCTTTGGACCTTCTGTTCTACCTCCCGAGGGGCGGTCCTCTGCCTCAGGGGTTACTCGTTTAACTGCCAGCACATGGATTCGGTATGTCCATATTTCTTGCAATGATGGCAGACAGGCTGTTTTCTACTTCTGGGCCGGTACTTCAGTCGCCCATCAGGCTCTTTTGGATACACATCTCCATATGCAGGTGGGAGCCTGGGAGGAAAAGGATCCTTATCTTCTAGTAACAATGGTCTCTCCCACTCCTCTATCTTTTTGCACACCTTCTCTAGACTTAGAGTAAGATAGTTCACTTGCTCCATTAGTGCTGCCACTACATCTGTGACTGGAGCTTGGGTGGCTTGACCGACTCCTGCAGACCCCACATTAATAGTCATTGGCTGACAAGCCTGGGGTTCAGGGAAGGTTGCTGGCCCTGGAGCAGGGTTCTGGTCTAGTATGCTGATGGCCAATTCTTTAAAATCCAAGAATGTACAGTGAGGGTGTTGAGCTGACAACATCCGTAGCTGGCCCTTTAAATGTTCAGTACTTATGCCTGCAATGAATTGTTCTCTAAGAGTCCGGTCCTGGTCCTCAGCTTCTTTAGGATCCACTTGGACTACAGCTCTCAGCGTCTCCTGTAAGGACAGGGCAAAATCACGGAGCGACTCTCCAGGCTGCTGTTTTCTGCTGAAGAAACGCATTTTAACTTCTGACACCGTTCTGACTTCAAATGTGGTGCCCAAACGTTCAAAGATCTGTTCCAGGCTATTTTTCTCAGAACGGGGCCATGACATTACTTCCCTGCGGGCGGCCCCTTCTAACTGAGCTAAGAGGATCTCCATTTGCTGCTCAGCATTGATGGGATAAAGCCGGAACAGAGCCAGTATCTGTTCCCTAAAGTCTTTTAACTTGTGGGCTTCCCCTGAATAACGTGGGAACCAGGGGGCCCCGAAATAGTACGGCATGGTTAGCGGCATCAGGCTTGGCGGTGCCGCGGCAGCAGGGGGCCCAGAGTCGGCTGCGGGTACTTCAGCAGGCACGACTGGGGCTGCCTGTGCGATTTCCTCGACCGCGGACATGGCGTTGCTAGGTGGGTATGGCCCTTTAAATGTAGCGGAGCGGCTATGGCCGTAACTTTAACTTTTTTTTTCAGACAAGTCTTTCACGACTAGCGGGGATCCCTCCGGTGCCTTGGCAGGGGTCGGGGAGCGTCCGGACAGGTAAGCGGAGAGGCCGGTAAAAGTTTTTAAAGCTGGTACTCACTCCGGTGGTGCTCGCTCCAAGTCTCGCGAGATGCGCAGCTCCGGGTGTCGGGACGTCCTGTGTACCGCGTCAGCAGGTGGGCGCGGCCTCTCGTAGCTCCGGGACTCAGGTAGGCGGGGTTCTTCTTCCTGGTTGGTTGGGCGATGGCTCCGCCTGATTCTTTTCGCGCCAAAGTCCTCTTTTTCGCGCCAAACAGCTCCACGAGGCGCACTTGTAATCCAATCAGGTTAAATGGGCAATATGGCTGTCTCTTCACTGACAGCAAGCGGTGACTCAAATAAGCAGAAAACAGTCCATATAGCACAATCTTCACACCGCAATTATTACAGTTCACTTTGGCCCAGCAATTTTCAATAAAACAATTGGGGCTTGTCACTTTAAGATAATTTTCAGCACACAGTTTTTGTATCCGCAATGGCGCAGGAATATTCGGATCCTGTTCGTGACGCCAATTTATGCAACACGCCAGACCTGCAGGGTATGACGAAGTGAGGTCACGGTTATGGGCAATCGAGGGTACTCACTATATTGTAAGAACCCTGGGCAGGCGCGTGGCAGTGAAGGAGAGGTAGACACAGTTCCTCTGGGGCACGCTCTGTAGATAGGGACCAGGCCTGATGGTGGATGAGGTGCCCTGGATGTTACAGGTATTTTGAGTGCCTGGGGCAAGGTCCCTGTGGTATTCGTGACGCCAGTGCCTTTGGACGGTGGCACGCCGGTTGGTGGTTGGAATGATGAAGGTACACAAGTATATAGTGAACCAAAACGCAACTTTACTGAACAATCCAACTTTGTACAGCAGGTGTAGTACAGTCTTGATATTACAGTTCCACAAAGGGGCTTATTCACAATATGGCAGGCAATAGTCATGCAAGATACGCTGAGGGTAAACTTTACAAGCACTAGGCAGCAGGTTGTACCTTTCTCAGAATCAATGTACAGTGTCCCTTCTAGAACTCCTGCTCTGGCTTTATATCTCCCAAATCCTTGGTTACTTCCTTCCTCAGGTATTATACTGCTTGCTGCACTGTATAAAGGTTCTCTGCCCTTCAGGGTCACTTTGCTTACCCTGGGTCGCCTCCTCCTATCAGGTGGATAACTGTAGGTTTTCTCCCAGGAGGTTAGTTCCTGCAACTGGGGTATCTCTACTGAGCTGATCCTAGCTTCAGGAGCTTCAGGTGGACGAGGTGACTCCTCTAGTCCCCTGGAATGAACTAACACTTCCCTGTCTGGGCCTTCCTATATCTAACTAGGGCTCTCCAGCTCCCTCTAACGTCTGGGAGGCTAAACTACACCCTGACAGGCCTGACACCCAGATAATACAGGGAAAAACATGCACATGACATTTAATGCAATGCAACACATTAACCTGTGCAGTGCCCACCTTTACCTGGTGGGACACTACACTTCATATTTCTGGGAAGAGGTACCTGACGTTCCCGGAACTATGCGAGAAGTTTGGCCTAGATGACTCCGAGTTTCTAGCTTATCAGCAACTTATTCATTTTTGTAGACAGAGGCTGCTAGATGTTTCTAGTGAGTGCACAAATCAGTCCCTGGCATTCTCACTAGGACATAGGGAAACTAGATACTCTATCTCCCAATTATACCATGTCATGAGACAGTCAGTTGATAAGAAAGTGGAGGCCGGGCTTTTCAAGAAGTGGGGGAGGAAATTGCAAGTCTCATTGCCAGCAGAAGAGGTTTTGATGGGGTGGGAGAGGGTTTGTAAAGCAGTACCCTGCGAAAAATGGAGGGAGTCGCACTTTCGCCTTATACATTCGGCGATATATGCATTCAATATTTCAAGGCGACCACCTAGAGTTGATTACTTGACGGCGTGTCCAAAATGCGGGACTGAACGAGCAGATTTGCTACATTGCGTGTGGGATTGTGGCTATGTTCAGGCATTCTGGAAGGCGGTTGCTGCTTGGGTTAGGGGTACTTGGGGAGAAGTGCTGGATCACAGCCCTACTGCACTACTTTTTAATATTTTTGGCGATGCCTCCAAGCCTCGATTGATAATTGATGTGGCATTATTGGTATCTCTCCGTGGCCTTTTAAATAACTGGTTGAAGCCCGATACCCCTCAAATTAGTGACCTCATTTCACAGATGTCTCATTTTATGTACATTGACAAATTTGAGACGGAACATCAAAAGGAGAAGAAGACTAAGGTTTTTTTCCGCAAATGGCAAACCTTTATTGAAAAACATATACCGCGGAGAGATATCAATGAGCTGATGGCATCCTTCAGATATACGGAATGGTATTCGACAGCGGTTCTAACCGGGAGCATAGCGAGTCTGGGTGTAGACAGTCGGGGATTGCAGGCAGGGTCATCGTGTTGCCAAGCACACATGCTTGATGTGATGATGTGGGAGGGGGTAGTGGGAACAGACATCCTTGGGGGGGGGGGACGGGGGGGTTAGGGAGGGAGGGGGGCGTTGGTTGTTGCATTTATTTTATGTACTGAACTGTACTCATATTACACAAGAAAAAGGAAAATGTGTGATGTATCTTTTGCTAATTTGTATGTGACATGCTGAGATAATGTCATGTAAGATGATACATTATGAAAAAAAATATGTTTAAAAAAAAAACCAACGGGAATATTCCTTTAAGCATCAGTTGAGCTATGTGTAGCCAGGACAATAGGAACAGATGACACTAAGCTGTGTAGTACTGTGCAGTCTATGGAAGATGTCCATATACTACAAGCTGACTTGGACTCTCTCAGTGTTTGGGCATCAACTTGGCAAATGAGGTTCAATGTGGACAAATGTAAAGTAAAGCATCTTGGTAGCAATAATCTCTGTGCTTCATATGTCCTAGGGCAATGATGTAGAACCTTTTAGAGGCCGAGTGCCCAAACTGCAACCCAAAACCCACGTATTTATCGCAAAGTGCCAACATGCCAATTTAACCTGAATGCTACAGTCTATAGTTCAATATAGTATATATTCCATGTACTTTATCACTTAGCTATAATAGCCTGCCTACATTCAGTGCGCTGCCTGTGCTGTTCATAGTGCGTCCTGCTCTGATGAATGGCAGGGAAAGTCTAAGGCATATTGGTACACCATAGACTTTTTTCACAGTGCGGGTGCCCACAGAGAGGGCTCCGAGTGCCGCCTCTGGCACCCGTGCCATAGGTTCGCCATCACTGTCCTAGGGCAGTGGTCAGCAACCTGCGGCTCTAGAGCCACATGCGGCTCTTTAGCCCCCTGATATTGGCTCTTCCAGGTGCGGGCTCACATGTACAGTGCGATAGCATTTTCGTTGCCCGTAGCAAAAATAGGTAGGAGGGTGAAGACCAGGAAGCGGTGAAAGCTCTGTACTCACCGCTTCCTGGTCCTCGGTTGTATGCTGCGCACAGTGTGAGGCGCTCTGTGACGTCACTCTGTGCACGCCAGTTCACAGCACAGCCGACAGCAGGAGGAACACAGAGCGCGGGTGGTGAGGAGCAGCGGCATCCAGAAGCCGGAGAGGTAAGTGCTTTTTTATTTTATGAAACTTGGGGCTGATCTGAGGCAATGAGGTGATGAGAATCATAATGGGGGATATGAGCGGCATCATGGATGATGAGAGGCATCATGGATGATAATGGTGATGATGAGAGGCATCATGGTTGATAATGGGGATGATGAGAGGCATGGGGCTCTTATCTGAGGTCTGATTGAGGGGGTCATTTACTTTGGGGTCTGAGCTGACATCTGATCTCAGGGAGGTCTTATTCACATTGAGGTTCTGCTTAAGTGCTTGAGGCATAAGGTCACTGACTTTTTGAATGTTCGTATTGTGCTTCAAACAATACCTTCATGCGAATAGGGGTTCTAAGTTAGTCTCCAACCTTATTAAGAACCAAAGAAATAAATCCTTTATTCAAGCCATCAAATCAGCCTCAGGCCCCCGACTTATTAATACTCCAGCGATAGCTCAGGAGTTTTGCTCCTTTTATTCAAATCTGTATAACCTCCCAATACCCCTCACCAGCCAGCAAATCGAGAAACGCACGTCGGAGTTCCTTAGCTCTATTAACATCCCAAGAATTTCTGAGGTCGATATACATCAGCTGCTTCAACCGTTTACAACGGAAGAGGTAGAAAAGGTTCTAATGTCTATCCCTTCAGGCAGGAGTCCCGGACCTGACGGTTTTCCAAGCTCATATTACAAAAAGTATAAAGATATTTTAGTCCCACATTTTGTCACAGCATGCAATCTCCTCCTTACAGGTGGCTCTATGACCCCACAAGCCTAGGAAGCGCACATAACGATTATCCATAAAGAAGGGAAGGATAAGGAAGCATGTGGAAGTTACAGGCCAATTTCACTGCTGAACACCGATTTGAAGTGATGGGCTAAACTGCTTAACAGCAGGATGTCAGGGTTGCTCCCTGGGCTTGTGGGTGAAGAACAGGTAGGTTTCGTTGCAGGTAGAGAGGGTAGGCATAATATCAGTAGAGTCATACATGCGATCACCCACGCCATCAAATCTAAGTCCCCTCTTGTACTCCTGGGCACAGATGCGGAGAAGGCGTTCGATAGGGTTAGCTGGGCCTATATGGAGAAAGTACTACAAGCCTTTGGCTTCCCTGAAGGCCTCATCAGAGCTGTCTATACTCTATACTCTGCACCATCTGCGAGAGTACTAGTCAACGGCACCCTATCGAACGCCTTCCAAATTAGAAACGGTACTCGTCAAGGATGCCCATTATCCCCCACCTTGTTTGTACTCACCCTAGAGACGCTTCTTCTTAAGTTCCGCCAATCCCCCACGATCAAAGGAGTGAAACTAGGCAGATTTACTGCTCCTGATGATTTACTGCTCCTGTTGTCAAATCCTGAAGAGGCTTTGCTGGAGGTTATGCAGATTTTCGAAACTTTTGGGGTTATCTCAAATTTTAAGATAAATTTTGATAAGTCAGAGGCCCTTGGCGTTTCCCTCCCAGCTGTCCTGCATACTAAGGTCAAAGCCCTCACACCATTCAAGTGGCCTACACAAGCAATAAAATATTTGGGGGTGACGATCCCGATGGACCCCAAGTTGTTGTTAAGTCTTAATTTCCTCCCGCTACTCTCCAAAGTCACCTCTATTCTCTCTAAGAGCAGCTTTCCTTTCCTAACCTGGCTAGGCAGGAAAAATGTCCTCACCACCTACAGCCTGCCGCTGATAATGTACACCTTGAGAGCCCTACCCATATCGGTACCTGTTAGTTTCATTAATAAACTACAATCCATCATGAGCAGTTATTTGTGGGATAAGAAGCGCACTAGAATGTCCTTTCGCCTTCTTTCCCGAAGAAAGAAACATGGGGGTATCTCCCTCCCTGACCTATCAACCTACAGTCATGTGAAAAAATTAGGACACCCTTTGAAAGCATGTGGTTTTTTGTAACATTTTTAATAAAAGGTTATTTCATCTCCGTTTCAACAATACAGAGAGATTAAAGTAATCCGACTAAACAAAGAAAACTGAAGAAAAGTCTTTTCAAGATCTTCTGTAAATGTCATTCTACAAAAATGCCTATTCTAACTGAGGAAAAAGATAGGACACCCTTGCCCCTAATAGCGAGTGTTACCTCCTTTGGCTGAAATAACTGCAGTGAGACGGTTCTTGTAGCCATCTACCAGTCTTCGACATCGGTCTGAGGAAATTTTACCCCACTCCTCAATGCAGAACTTTTTCAGCTGTGAGATGTTTGAGGGGTTTCTTGCACGTACAGCCCACAGCATCTCAATGGGATTCAAATCTGGACTTTGACTTGGCCATTCCAGGACTCTCCATTTCTTCTTTTTCAGCCAATCTTTGGTTGATTTACTAGTATGTTTTGGGTCATTGTCATGTTGCATGGTCCAGTTCCGCTTCAGCTTTAATTTTCTAACTGATGGTCTCACATGTTCTTCAAGCACCTTCTGATACACAGTAGAATTCATCGTGGATTCTATGATGGTGAGCTGACCAGGTCCTGCTGCAGCAAAGCAGCCCCAAACCATGACACTTCCACCTCCATGCTTCACAGTTGGTATGAGGTTCTTTTCTTGGAATGCTGTGTTTGGTTTACGCCAAACATGTCCTCTGCTGTTGTGTCCAAATAATTCAATTTTGGACTCATCTGTCCAAAGAACATTATTCCAGAAGTCCTGGTCTTTGTCAACTTTATCTCTGGCAAATGTCAGTCTGGCCTCGATGTTTCTCTTGGAAAGCAAAGGTTTCCTCCTTGCACACCTCCCATGCAAGTTAAACTTGTACAGTCTCTTTCTGATTGTAGAGGCATGTACTTCTACATCAACAGTAGCCAGAGCCTGCTGTAGTTCTCGAGATGACACTTTAGGGTTTTTGGAGACCTCTTTTAGCATCTTGCGGTCTGCTCTTGGGGTGAACTTGCTGGGGCGACCAGTCCTGGGCATGTTGGCAGTTGTTTTGAAAGCCCTCCACTTGTAGACTATCTTCCGGACAGTGGAATGGCTGATTTCAAAATCTTTTGAGATCTTTTTAAATCCCTTCCCAGACTCATAGGCTGCTACAATCTTTTTTCTGAAGTCCTCTGACAGCTCTTTTGCTCTCACCATGGTGCTCACTCTCACTTCAACAGTCAGGAGCACACCAAACTAAATGTCTGAGGTTTAAATAGGGCAAGCCTCATTCAACATGCAGAGTAACGATCTACTAATTATGTGCACCTGGTGTGATATACCTGTGTGAGATCTGAGCCAATTTAAGAGGGAATACATGTGAGGGTGTCCTATCTTTTTCCTCAGTTAGAATAGGCATTTTTGTAGAATGACATTTACAGAAGATCTTGAAAAGACTTTTCTTCAGTTTTCTTTGTTTAGTTGGATTACTTTAATCTCTCTGTATTGTTGAAACGGAGATGAAATAACCTTTTATTAAAAATGTTACAAAAAACCACATGCTTTCAAAGGGTGTCCTAATTTTTTCACATGACTGTATATACAGGCTATTAGTTTGGAAAGGTGGCTTAAACTGGCCAGACAAGAGACATTCTGTATGCATGTAGATTTAGAATTGGCCCTGTTGGGTAAGGAATTGTTCCATAGGTTATGGACACCTGAGAGGACAGGAGAAGGGACCAAAGTAGATAGCGTACTCGCCAGAGGAATGCTGCATATTTGCCATAAGTCTTTGGTCTTAACATCTGCTCAGGACAAGATTTCTCCCTTAGCTCCTATCTCAGTTATCCCCACACTACTGTTCCCACAAATTAAATCTCCATCAGACATTTGGCTATCAATGTCACTTCACAGATTAGGAGATTTGAAAGGGTTACAGATCACTTCCGACTTCTATACTGCCCTCTCGGGTGTACCTGCCCTTGGTAAAGATTTCATTCAAAGAAATGACTTTGAGAATGCTTGTAGGCAGTTTATGATTTCCAAATTTACCCCTCTCCCTGATCCATCATGGTTGGAGAATTATGTTCTGCTGCCAAATTTACCTCATAAATGCACCACCCTCATTTATAGGCAGATTCTAAGTGAGAGCTATTCTAGCGTACTGCCCTGGGTTGCTGAGTGGGGAAAAGAACTCCACCTTGAATTTAGTGACACTGACAGTAAATGGATTCAGAAATCTTCGCACGGCTTTTCCAAGTGCATAAAAATTCAAGAAAACTCTGTTAAGACAGCGTTGCGTTGGTACAGAACCCCCGAGTTCCTTTTTTTCAAATTTCAAAAGAGATTTCAAACATTGAGGTTCTGATTAGTGGTCTGACCTGAGGTGTAATGAAAAATATTTTTTTCCATATTGTCCTCCTCTAAAACCTATGTGCGTCTTATAGGGTAAAACGGTGTGGAGTGAAAGAAGATGTAGTGTCGAGGATTGAGAAAGGTATGTTCAGCTGGTTAGGAATACCCTTATGAAGTAAATAACAATGTACCTTCCTATATATTTGAAGTTTAAAAAATTTGGCTCTCAAAAAAATATTTGGCTCATTTTACTAATAAGGTTGCCCACCACTGTCCTAGGGGATGTAACACTGTGAGAGTCACTTATAGAAAAGGATTTGGGTGTCCTTGTAGATGGTAGATTAAATAACAGCACACAATGTCAATCAGCTGCTTCTAAGGCCACCAGGATATTGGCATGCATTAAACGAGGCATGGACTCGCGGGGCAGGGATGTAATATTTCAGCTTTACAAAGCGTTGGTGCGGCCTCATCTGGAATATGTAGTTCAGTTCTGGGCACCAGTCCATAGAAAGGACGCACTGCAGCTGAAAAAAGTACAGAGGAGAGCGACCAAACTGATAAGTGATAAGGGTCCATTATTGTCACAGCTTGGCCCCACTGAAGGGTCCTCTGGAAGGCCAGTCCGACCCCGACAATGAGGAGAGGTGCCATGGCCTATACCAAGCAGCAAAACCATCCTCATTGTTGTCACAAAGAGTGAGACTCAACAGACTGAGTGTCGTCACCCAGGGAAGTTGGGTTCAACACCCGAGGAGTAAGCATGTCGCCTCTGGTCGTCTGTGCCCTCTTTGAGGGACTGTTGCAACCATTAAGCTTGCTACCCACCACGAGACTGTAACCATTAAGCCAGATGCCTCCTGTGGGAACTCTGTAACCGCAACACTTACCCCACATGAGATCAGTAAAGAGCCTTCAAGTTTCATCTGTGTCCACCTGATTCCTTCCTTGTGGGGAGCCGCGTATACCACTCACTGGCCAAAAACATCAAGGGAAAAGGTCCCTAAGGGTTCATTCACCCATACCATCAGGTCCTATAATTATTATTATAATATTATATAAGAAAAAAATATTATTATGTTATTCCTAGTGCAAGTCTTGAGGGGTAGGAGCATGACACAGGGATTCAAAGAACACACTAGACTTAACACAGTGAACGAGCGTCTTGTCTTTTTGCAGGGTGTTGCACATGACGAACAATTAGCCCATTGAATGTAAAGGCCTCATTTATCAACCAGACTCCATATTACAGAGGACCTCTCCTAATATGTTTGCTTTAGTAACTACTTGCATTCCCCATGTAATAATCATTCTGGAACATCTATTGTTCTAACTCTATGTTGTGCCGTTCCTCTATTATTCCTTTTAGAAGTTATGTATAAATGGCTAGCAGTTTGAAGGTCCAGCTGGGTGTTAGGCTACTTTCACACTAGCGTTCGATCGGATCCGTTCTGAACGGATCCGATCATAATAATGCAGACGGAGGCTCCGTTCAGTACGGATCCGTCTGCATTATTTTTAGCATATAACAGCTAAGTGTGAAAATAGCCTCGTACGGATCCGTCCAGACTTTCAATGTAAAGTCAATGGGGGACGGATCCGCATGAAGATTGAGCCATATTGTGGCATCTTCATACGGATCCGTCCCCATTGACTTACATTGTAAGTCTGGACGGATCCGCACGGATCCGCACGCCTCCGCACGGCCAGGCGGACACCCGAACGCTGCAATCAGCTGTCCGCCTGTCCGTGCGGAGGCGAGCGGAGCGGAGGCTGAACGCCGCCAGACTGATGCAGTCTGAGCGGATCCGCTCCATTCAGACTGCATTAGGGCTGGACGGCTGCGTTTGGGTCCGCTCGTGAGCCCCTTCAAACGGAGCTCACGAGCGGACCGACGAACGCTAGTGTGAAAGTAGCCTTACCTGTTTTCCCTGCACATTTTGACCCTACCCAATCAGTGCTGCCAGTGTCAGACTGTGCAGGGGGACACACCCAAAAGGTAACACCCATCTGGGCCTTTATTGCAAACTGCTAGCAATTTACTCATAACTTCTAGGAGGAATAATAAAGGAATAGCATAGATTTATAAGAACAGAAGCTCCAGAATTGTTATTACATGGGGAATGCAAGTGGTTACTAAAGCAGACATGTCAGGATTGTTCGAAGCTCAACTTTTTATTGACTCCTGGCTTTACAGCAGAGTGGAAATGGTCCGTAAATACCTAAGTAACTCTCCCATAAAGCGATGACTGTAGACAAGTCTTATCTGCTCAACAGACAATAGACACTGCTATTTTATCTGGGAAGTCAAGAGCCGGCATGCCTGGCAGACAATACAGGGCCTCGCCCCGTGCGGAGCACGCCCGTGAGCGCGTGATTGATGCTTCCAGACCTGTGGTGACCTGTCTGCAAGTCAGTTTGACCTTTAGGCCTCATGCACATAACCGTGGTTTGGGCCTGCATTCGAGCCGCATTTTTGCGGGTCGGATACGGACCCATTCACTTCAATGGGGCTTCAAATAATGCAGACAGCACTTCGCATCCGCGTGTCAGTTCCACAGCACCGCAATTTTTTTTGAACATGTCGTATTCTTGTCCATACCACAAACAAGGATAGGACTACTCTATTGAGGGCCGGACGTTCCGTTCCCCAAAATGCAGAATCTGTGTTTTGCGCACTGCAAAACGGACACAGTCGTGTGCATGAGGCCTTAGACTCTAAGGCAGGCATGTCCAAACTGCAGCCCTCCAGCTGTTGCAAAACTACAACTCCCAGCATGCCCTAATAGCTGTAAGCTATCCAGGCATGCTGGGAGTTGTAGTTTTGCAACAGCTGGAGGGCCGCAGTTTGGACATGCCTGCTCTAAGGCCTCATCAGGGTTTCTCAGCTCCGGTCCTCGGGACCCACAGGATGAATACCTGTGTTAAGTCCTGATACACTGACACTAATTCTATCACCTGCTTAATACACAGGAAATCCTGAAAACATGGCCGCCAGGTGGGTCCCGAGGACCGGAGTTGAGAAACCCTGCCTTAGAGGAAAGACAGCTCTGGACTCAAGGGTGCCACCTACAGGAAGGTGTTAACCTCTACAAATATGTCTACAAACTATGGGCTGTGCTGATTGGCTAGGACAGTATCTAGGAGGTGTTCCAGGGATGGGCCATGTGTGTATGGATGGCGAGATAGAGAGTGGGTAAGGCACTTCTTTCCCGACCCCTTCCCGTATTTTCCCTTAGTCCTTTAAGCCATGTCCGTGTTGCGGCCCGCAAACAGTGGGTCCACGTTATACGGGCACCAGCCGTGTGCACACCGTATCACAGAAGCCGACCCATTCACTTGAATGGGTCCACAATCCAGAAGTAGCGGTGCGGTACGGAGGCACGGAACCCCATGGAAGTACTATGGAGTACTTCAGTGAGGTTCCTCTCCGTGCCTTCGCAACGCAAAAAAAAATAAAACGTTCTATTTTTTTGTCATACGGATTAATCACGGACCCATTCAATTGAATGTCTGGATCTGTCTGCTCCCTGCGCCGCTCCTGGTCCCCGCACCGCCGCTGCTGCGTTGTCGGGGGGGGGGGGAGCAGCCAATGGCAGGCGGGAACAAGTCTCCCTAGCATCGTGGGTGACGCTAGGGAGGCTCCACCCCAACACTGGATGTTTTCATCTGTGTACAGGGAGAAGCAGCAGCGGCGGTGCGGGGACCTGCAGCGGCGCAGGGAGCGGGGGTAAGTATATTACCTGTGAGGGGCCCGACGCATGGGGGGAAACAGTTTGAGAAATTGGATAACCCCTTTAAGGGTAAATAATTTCCTTTACTTATGTTCAGATTTTGGTTTATATGAGGTTTTCTTCTCCGTTCCTGTCCGAAGTTAAAGGGGTTGTCTCATCTCAGACAATGGGGGCATATCCTAGCGATATTTCCCCATTGTCTGAGATAAGACAACCCCTTTAAATTCTGCATTTTTCTGGTTGCCAGGGAGCAGGGTTGCAAACCGTCCAGAAATTTCAGGACAGTCCGTAAAAATAGGCAACTTTTTTCCTCTGTTCTTGATTTTTTTGGAGGCTGGTCGTATTTGCCTTGATTATTTGGGTGGTAATTGTCATCATTTTACAGTAAATGCTGGTAATGAGTCCGTATCAGTGTACTGCGCTATAGACATGGATCACTTATCTCTATATTCATTACGCTTTTTTAATTTGTCTGTAAAAAATGTTGTCGTGATTTTTGCATAAGTTATCCAGAAAAAAAAAAAAAAAACTGTTGGCAACCCTGCCAGGAAGCAGAGCACTGTCAGATGACTTAGGGTCCCATTAGGCTAAATGCACATGATCAGGATTGCGTGCGGATTTTCCTCACGGATTTGCGTGCAGAAAATCCGCACCATAGGTCATGTACATTGTATTCTATGAGAATTTGAAATGCTCAATGCACAAGATGCAGATTTTTTCTGCGCGGATTTTGACCTGCCGCGCAGATTTCAAATCCGCAGCATGTCAGTTTATTTTATTTTGACCTGACCGGATTTTCTCCATTCACTTAGTAAAATCCGCTCCAATTGATGCGGACTGACCGCACGGATTTGCCTGCGAACACCTGCTGATTTCAGTGCGGATCCTCCGCACATGAATCCTGAACGTGTGCATGTACCCTTAGGCCTCTTTCACACGAGCGTGACGGATTGGCTCCGGATGCGTTCAGTGAAACTCGCACCATTTTGCAAGCAAGTTTTGTCTGCGATTGCCTTTAGTTTTTTCCGCGCGGTTGCAATGCGTTTTGATGCGTTTTTCACTCGCGTGATAAAAAAACTGAAGGTTTACAAACATCTCCTAGCAACCATCAGTGAAAAACGCATTGCGTCTGCACTTGCTTGTTTTTCACTGAAGCGCCATTCACTTCTATGGGGCCAGGGCTGCGTGAAAAACGCTGAATATAGAACATGCGTGAAAACCGCAGCAACGGAGAACTTATGCGTGAAAAAAAATGCTCATGTACACAGACCCATTGAAATGAATGGGTCAGGATTCAGTGCGGGTTCAACCTGCTTTTCTTTTTGCAGATTTTTTTTTGATGTGGCAGTGTTGAATATATCTGTCCTACCAATAACGCCAAATGTGAACGAGGCCTTACAAACAGCCCCTTTAACAAACATTCTCCCATCCGTTCCAATAATGGACTCCAAACCAGAAGACCAACGCCTTATGTTGCTTTATTTCCTTGTAATCATACATGTGAAAAAAAATACAAAACGTGAACATATTTTACATACAAGACATGGCAAATGGTCACAAGACAGACTCCACAAGGGGGCGCAAGCACGCCGCTCAGGTGTGAGAAGTGATCTGTAGGTTTATTGCTGCGCAGCATGGGTATCATAACGGGTTTTGCTCTTGCGCCATCGTTCCTTCTACAACTGAAGCGTCCTACTGCTTCGGAGTTCACGTCACACAAGACGTAAGGGCCAAATGCTGCAAAATCTGAAGCCGTTTCGCTCTCCCGTCGGCCACTAAAGCGGTTTGGGGCTGGCGCTGTGAAAAATCTAAACAGGCAGCCATTTTGTGGGCCGATTCTACAAGCATGAGATTTTAGTATACAAACACATGGTCATCTAGCGGCGGCGCCTGCCTACAGAATAGCCACCACCCACTACAGCTACAAAGAGGGCCATCAATAACCCGAAATCCCTTTAGGAAAGACAAATAAAATACAAATAAACCTATATAAATAATACATTAGTCCAAAATGACATTGTTAATACAGGACACAGGCAAATTTTCCAAAATTTTTTACAGTTGTAATCCTGCAACCTTTTTCTTGGTGGCTATATCTATGAGCACTGGTGCCAATAATCTCAAAATTTGCAGGGACTGTCCCTAATCTCCAGAGGCAGTACCCATAGTTGCCAACTGTCCCGAATTTGCAGGGACTGTCCCAGCAAATTTGGGCTGTCCCGGGCCGGAAATGGGTTAGTGCATTATCTGGTGGAGCTGGGGCATTCCCAGGGAGGGAGGGGGGGCGGGGGTTGGTGGAGTTAAATACCCCAATTTTACCAACCTAAGGGCTTGTTCACACGACCGTGCTGTTTTTGCGGTCCGCAAAAACGGATGCCGCCCGTGTGCCTTCTGCAATTTGCGGAACGGAACAGGAGGCCCATTATAGAAATGCCTATTCTTGTCCGCAAAACGGACAAGCAAAGGACATGACTCATAATTTTTGCAGGGCCACGGAACAGAGCACTCTGTGTGCTGTCCGCATCTTTAGCGGACCCATTGAAATGGAAATTCCCGGCGGCAGGGCCTATTTGCCCCGAACTTACCAACTGCAAAGTTGGTAAGTGTGTAAAACTACTTGGGTAAGTCAGTTTCCGTGGATAACCATGAAAGACACGGTCCGTGATCCATTCGTGTTGGTCCGTGTGTCATCCATGTTTCACGGACACTGCTAGGAGTATCTTCTAGCAACGATCCGTGAAAACCATGGACCAAAGTTTATTTTTTTTACAAACCCATAGACTATAATGTGCGTAAGGGATCCTGAATCACTGAAAAAATTGAGCGTGCTTCCGTGGTATCACCATGGACCCACAGTCCGTGGTGTGAATACACACATCAGTCAACGGATAGGTGAGTAGTCCGTGGAGACCATGGACAGCACATGTATGTGAATCACTGACGAAAGAGGCCTTAGCGCCAGGCCTGGATGAGGTACCGCGGCACTAACTCAGCTCAGCCTAAGGGCTCATTCACACGACCATGGTTTGGTTCGGCATCCGAGCTGCATATTTTGCGGCTTGGGTGCGGACCCATTCACTTCAATATGGCCTGCAAAAGATGCGGACAGCACTCCGTTCCGTGGTCCCGTTTTGCGGACAAGAATAGGCATTTCTATAAAAGGGCAGTCCGCTCCGTTCCGCAAATTGCGGAAGGCACACGGGCGGCATCCGTGTTTTGCGGATCCGCAAAATACGGCACGTTAGTGTGAATAAGCCCTAACACTGACACAGTCTAATACGGCGCCTCCATATGGACGCAATGACAAGACCCTTGGTAACAGTAACATAGACCACCCCAAAATCTTCACATAAATAATACAAGACCAAGACGAATCATGTAGGGCGCAAACAGACCCCAGTAATAAACTGCACAAACTGATTAGCAACACAACTTCTTCTATGTAAAAAAGACATAACGTGCGGCATCCCGCTCCACGTAATAAGCGGGGGAGCGTAAAGTACACATAATACGTGGAGTCCTGGTATTATACAAAACAACAACTTGACAAGCGAGGAGTTAAAGGGGAACTTCCCTCTCACACAACTCAGACTTTCAGTATCAAAGGGGTTTGGGAGCTCTGCAGCGCACCGTGGCCATGATGTTCTGTGGGGGCTTAGCTTACTGATACCACTGTATTTTATGTCAAAAGACACATTTTGGTGGAATTCCCCTTTAAAGGAGTTGTCCAGGATTTTGATACTGATGGGGTTATCCTCAGGACAGGTCATCAATATCTGATCTGTGGGGGTCCGACTCCTGGCAGCCGTTTGAAGAGCCTCTTCCTTGTTCGGTGACATCACAGTACATTGTTGCTCAGCCCTATTCAAGTGAATGAGCCTGAGCTGCAATACCAAGCACAGCCACTATACAATGGGTGGCGCTGTGCTTTGTAAGCTGTGAGAAGGCCGCAGCCTCTTCAAACAGCTGATTGGCTGGGGATGCCGGGAGTTGGATCCCCACTGATTGGATATGGATGAGGAAAAGTCATCAATATAAATATCCTGGCAACCCCTTTAGGCCTCTTGCACACGGCCATTGTTCAGCCGTTCCGTGCATTAGGGAGTGCAATATAGAACTCCGTAGTGCTTGTGTGGGGTTCCGTGCCTCCGTTCCGCACCAAAGCTCCGGATTGCGGACCCGTTCAAGTGAATGCGTCCGCAATGCGGTGAGCACGCGGCCAGTGCCTGCATATTAAAGACCCGCAATACGGGCCACGGCCGTGTGCATGAGGCCTTAAGGATAGCACAACCCATAATGGACTGTAACTATTTAAATGAGAAATGTACCTACAAAAAATTCCAACTTAGGCTACTTTCACACTGGCGTTTTAGTTTTCCGATATAGAGATCCGTCATAGGGGCTCAATACCCCGGAAAAAAACGCTTCCGTTTTTCCCCCCATTCATTGTCAATAGGGACAAAACTGAACTGAACAGAATGGAGTGCTCCAAAATGCATTCCGTTCCGTTTAATTGTGTTCCCAGACCGGAGAGCAAACCGCAACATGTTGTATTTTGCTTTCCGTCCTGGGATGTGGAGCAAGACGGATCCGGCATGACCCACAATACAAGTCAATGGGGACGGATCAGTTTTCTCTGACAATTGAAAACGGATCCGTCCTCCATTGACTTTCAATAGAGTTCATGACGGATCCGTCTTGTCTATGTTAAAGATAATACAACCGGATCCGTTCATAACGGATGCAGATGGTTGTATTATCAGTAACGGATCCAGAAAGACGCTAGTGTGAAAGTAGCCTAAGTCTTTACAGAAAACTTGTATCCCTTTTAGAGATGTTGTGGAGAAGTGGTCTCCCAACTCCAGCTGTTGTCAAACTACAACTCTCAACATGGCGTTGCACAACAGATTCCACTTTTGCAGAGCATTGAGAGAGACCGATCTATGTGGCATGCGGGACTGACGATCTTAGGTGGACATCCCCTTTAAATTGGCCATATTAAGTAGGCAATGCTGGGTAAAGGCAGCTACAGATCTACAGTACATAATAAACTAATAACGAAATATATTACGTCAAGTAAAATGCTACATTTACATCGAGCAGCACTATATACATACATAAAAGGGCAAATAGTCCCATAGTACTAACCCCCACCTCCTGTATGACTCATATAGACTCCGGCCATACTTCTAAGGCAACTAAATACGCAACGCTGACACGTCATGGCAGCCGATAACTACAGGGGAGGTTTAATATGTTGATACCAGATATTTTCTTTAAAAAATAAATAAAATAAAAACACCTTCGGAAGACACCATGCTAATCAGATCAAGAGCAATTATCTAATTCGGCCATCATATTTCCAGGTTATAAAGAGAAGGGTTAAATTAAAGGGGATGTGGCATTAAGAAAATGACTTATTGTTTAAATCAAGATTTTAGGTTAAACATTTTTTGAGTTGTTTTTCATGTCACTATATAAAAAAATAAAAAATAAAAAAATCCTACAATCCTGCAGTTTTCACACTGGCCACTAGGCCTAAAATATCTCAAGATTTTAGGGGTCATTTATTAAACACAACCAGCTCACGCCAGGTGTAATAAAGTGGCCAGTCTCATTTACCATTTTCTTCTCCTGGTTTAGGCCTCATGCACACGACCGTTCAGTTTTTTTGCGGTCCGCAAAAAACGGAAGCCGCCCGTGTGCCTTCCGCAATTTGCGGAACGTAACGGGCGGCCCATTGTAGGCACGCCTTTTCTTGTCTAACATTTAGTATCGGCGGTGAAAAGGCCGACGCCTCTACATAACTATGGCAGATCCACCGAAAGCACAGGGCCTTATAAAGACCAGCGTCTAAAACGCCAGTCTAAATAAATCTGCCCCTTTGTCCTTTGAGGGCAGCTACGTGGGCCACACACACAATAGACAAGTGGGGACCTGATCGACTTTTATAGGCATGCTCTGTGACCTGTGCAGAGGTCAGGAGGGAGTAGATAAGCTGTGATATCACCTATTGTGAATGGTGGCTCCTGGGCCATATATAATAATATCTGTCATTGTAATCCTGCCTGTGATGATAATGCGATGGCTACTGAAAAGTTACTTGTACAGAACAGGAAGTCCCAACGTATATTAGGCCTAGTGGTCAGTGCAAAAACTGCAAGATATTAGGTATTAATTTAATATATTATAGATAGTGACCTGGAACAAAAAAAAAAAAAGTTTAACATAAACATAAACTTTAATTAAACAATAGGTGATTTTCTGATGACACCTTCCCTTAAAGGACTACATTTATGGAGCATTATTGTACTATTAAAAGCATCAACGATCAAATATCTTCAAGGAATTACCTTCAAGCCTATGAATTTATAACTGCTCACCAGTATCGGTGGTTACATCCATCCAAAAATAAAATAGTGATTCCTCACCAAACTTTTAAAACTCCTCATCTGAAATATAGGAGAAAACTAAATGGCTGCTCATACGACTTTGGTCTTACTTTCGAGAATCGGACTGCAAAGGGGGCCCGGTTTATTAAAATTTACATTAAAAGGAAATTTTTGGACAAACTGGGATCTTATTATTTAGGGTTCAAATGTTGGTAAGTACGTGCAATATGATGACAGGTGAGTATCCATCTTAGATATAGTTACATCATTTATGTTTAAAATTATTTTCTGAGTCTGGATTGTGTAAAATAAAAATAAAAAAACTCCAAGAGAAGCCATATTGTTCTGCCTCATTTATGTAGGTACAACTAGCCTGGAGGCAACCAACCAATCAGATTACTGCATGGATTCTCATTGGTTGTTATAGGTAACACCTCCCCTTAATCATTGGCCCTCATGAATGCAAACTTCTCTCAGTAAAGCGACCTAGTTGCCCATAGCAACTGTATACAGCAGCCATTTTGTCAAATACCCAACAGGATGGATATCAGCATCTGGTAGAATGACTGAGTCAACAAAACTGACCCTTGAGGCCCCTTATGTACAGTAATCCTCTAACTCCAAATTCATTCTTAAAGGGTTATCTCAACAGAGCCAATCTCTTTTGGACAGGAGCCAGCAAACACCAGATCCTGCTTGGGAAAGGTTCAACTAGCTAGACTTTTCCATTTCAGATAAATGTTCAACCATGTAATACACAGACAGGTTGAGTCCACCAGATTGGAGAATCCCCTCTATGATGAGGCAAATGGCCTCCATACGCATTAGTGTATTGTTGGCCAAACCGGTCAAAAATGGCAGGTTTGGGAAGCAGTCTCAAAGAATTTGAGAACAGATGCAATCAGGTTTTCCGAACTAGTAAGCCATGATTAAGAGTGAAGAATATTACAGTGAGTGACTACTAAGCAGTGCAGAGCTTCAAAATCCACGTGAACATCACTAGACCTCATCAAATGGAGAATATGACAAGGGTATGTGGAATATAACTGGAGGACCAATCTCTGGAAGAAAAATACACAACCTTTCTCTCAAGAAATAAAATAGCTAATTCTACCATTAAGGTCTGTCAATTTGCTTTTATTTAGGGGGTAGGAAAGAAAATGTCCTTAAGTCTACCACAATGGCACCACCTGGTAAAATATATGTGCCATCAATGAGGATGCTGTGGAAAATTAAACTCAAAAGTCCAATTCATTTTACATTCTTGAAATCAAACAGTGGAGAAGACATTGGATTCTTCAGCAGAACCTCAAAAATCGCCAACCTATACAGCTACAGCTCTGAGGTGACACTTATCATGTATAGCTTGAGGTATATCACCATGGCCGCCACATGAATGTATTGAATTTCTATGGCTTCGAGTTGACCCGTTCAAAAAGTTGCAGTCGTATCGATAACGCTCATTTGATTCGTAGTTGAATGATCTTGTTCCATGTAAATGGACCTTAAAGGGGTTGTCTGGGCTTTACTAAGGGATGACTTATCCTCGGGATAGCTGATCGACAGGGTTGCAGGGTCTTGGATCTCCTCCGATCACCTAGTGATAGCCTATACTGAGGATAGGCTATTACTTAGTAAAGTTTTCTTTGACTTTAATATTGATAGCCAATACCAGTGATGGCTAACCTCCGGCACTCCATATGTGGTGAAACTACGACTCCCAGCATGCTCCATTAATTTCTGTGGAGATCTGAAACAGCCAAGCAAGTGTGCATCTTGGGAGTTGTAGTTTTACCACAGCTGGAGTGCCAGAGGTTAGCCATCACAGGCCTATACAGTAAGACCGTATGACGGTCATATCCATTTTGCGGACCACAAACCGTGGACACAGGCTTCCATGTGTTTTGGGGTTCGTTCTTCCACACTGCAAAATATAAGACATGTCTATCTTTGCCACAACTTGTGGATCGCGGACCCAATCAACTCAATGGGTCCGCACCGTGATGCTGGGTGCACACGGCTGGTGTCTGTGGTTTGCGGTCCGTAAAACAGCCACAGCCACCACACGGTCATGTAAATGTGGCCTAATTAGGATAAGCCATCAATATTTGATTGCTGGTGCTCTGACTCCTGGCACCTCAGTCGAATTAAGGGACTACAATGCTCCAGTGAGTGCCGCGTCCCCTTTACTGTTTACTCAGGCACAGCACCGTACACACAACAGTGGAGGTACCTGGTACAGCAGCAATGAAGAGGATGTTAACCCTCGAACTTCCAACATCATACCAAATACTGCTCATACACCCAGGAGGACAGGAAAGTTGACAGTCATGTCAAGACACGGTACAGTTAACACGTTTATTTTTCAAGAGGTTGTTTCAAAAATTTCCCTTATTATTTTTATGTTCTCTAGTAATGATGAATGTATTTTCCTGAATTCAACAGGACATTTTCTTTCAGTGAAAGCAGAATTAAGTCTAAAATAGATTATACAGATTGAAAGAGACATGAGAATAACATGAGCTGTAATGTACAGGCGCTTTTGAATTCTAAACATTGCAAAATCTTGATTCTCAAATTTAATATTTTCTATTTTTTTGATTAGTTCGAATAATACTGATAGGGTTATATCAGAAATTGACCTAAAATAACAGATACAGAACAGCACATCAGGAGTCAACACAAGCTGCCTGAAGAAGGCTAGATAGAACAACTGGACGAATGCTATTATAATGTCACATAAGCCATAAAAACAGAATATTTATCCCAAATTACTCCAAATATTTGTTTTGACTGGATGAATAATAGTATAAAATCTGCTAAACATAATCCTATATATTCTTTACAGGCCATGTCTGGATTCCTGTTTTAAGGGAACATGCTTAATGACAAAAAACTTTATTAATTAAGTCATAACACATAAAAAAAAAAGACCTTGACATTTCGACATCTGTTGTGCTGATATTTCCTACTGTAATAACGCCACAGACAACAGAATTGGTCAGAGAGCATTGGCAGATTATTAGGCCATTATTTTTTGGTTCTCCCTAGTAACTTTTAGGCCTCACATTTCATATAGAGCAATACGGTGGTCGTGCTCCACCTGATGCCATACTGGTAGATAACAAATCATTAATACGGTGCTGTAATCATAAAACAGCATTTTTAAAATAACAAACAGTAAAAAAAAAAATTGTGCAAATAGAATCAATTAAAATTTGTCATAATTTTACAGTTAAAAACATCTTTTGTTCATGTCAACCCAACAACGGGTGCTTTTTGGATAATTTTGTTTCCTCTATTATTTGGAACCCCTACAGTGTATAATTTTTAAAGAAGCTGTAAATTCACCAGAAACAGAAAGGGAGCCATTTTCTAGTATAAAACACTATGCCTCACCAAGAAGTAGTCATTTTTTTAGCAATACTTTTTATGCAATATGAAAAACACAAAAACACCATACCTCCCTGATAAATCACATCACTCGCCGACCTGCAAACCACCTACCGATCAAACATTCCCTTTCCTGCCAAATAACTGTATTCAGTGTACTCTGCCAAATCATCCAAAATTATCCCAAACAACCTATTCACCAGATGAGCCGTTACACCCGCCACAATAAAAAGAGAAAATAGACTGAAAGCCAGCTGGTCGTTCCTATTAAAATTTACCGAAAAGTCAGCATCATTATGGCATCTAAAGGAGTTAAATTCCCATGGGCTGACGAAAAATGCTGACAAGCAGGATAAAAATAAATGGAAATTTCATAGAAATTCCACAAAAATTCTGAATGACTTGCAGTAAAGTGCGAGCACACCTATTAATCAGCGGTTGGGTTGATGGCTCTATTTTAAGAATACCGGTCAATTTTCATAACCCTCAGACTGTCCAATGAACCTTTGGAAAACGCTGCTCCCTGCAAATGAGGCCACTGAGAACGAACCACCAAATGTACCAAAGATGGCTGAGAACCCCAACATGAACACCCCCCAGACACCACTTAATATGTCGATACCAACATCCGGTATGGCACATATCGTATAATAGGGGAAGCTTGCCATGTCGCAGAGGAATTTTGTAGGCAGCCTAAGTATGAGACATACAACTGATAACGCATTGTTGAGGACTCGTACAAAGCCACAAAGAATGTTGGCAAAAACACGGAGGACATCGCAAGGAATGTTCAGCAAGACTTTGCCTAGGGCGTAGATGTAGGTGGTGAGTGCAGTCCAGATCCAGTACAGTCGCCCAAAGACTAAATTGCAAACTTGTTTGAGAAGGAACCATACCAAGCACAGGACAGTCTTTATAATTTCATATATAATGCTGAAAATGAACTGGAAAAATCTCGTAAATGCTCCTGGTGTCGTAACAGGTGGTTCCTCCTCAGTTTGAGTTGAGGCTTCGGATGATGATCTAAGTTCTGGGTGGACAGTGCCACCACCACACTGGTTGGAGAACAGCTTTACACCAGCAAGTTGGTTTTCCAGTTCTTCCACTGGGACCTGTTCCAGCCCATCTACATTGTCAGTCCTCTTAATAATCCCTAAGGACCAAGCATCAGGGATGTTACAGCAAGCAGCGAGCCAGACATACTCTGGAACGGTCACTTTATCATTTATTTTTGTATCAGATGGGACTGCTCCAGCAAGAAGGTGAAGGTGTTCTCCATTCTCACAATGAGGCAATAGCTTCTCCTTAATAAAAAGATCCACATCTGCGGCCCATTTCTCCTTGAACTCTGGTGTCAATGGCACAGCGCTGGTGAGAGCTGATGGAGCTCTATGGTAGAGTGGACCAGGCTGGTAGTCTGTTGAGGCATAGTCTTCTTCTAGGGCCTGGTTTGTTCCCAGAGT
Organism: Bufo gargarizans; assembly: GCF_014858855.1. Lineage (NCBI taxonomy): Eukaryota > Metazoa > Chordata > Amphibia > Anura > Bufonidae > Bufo > Bufo gargarizans. The sequence continues at coordinate 25,896,365 of NC_058082.1, forward strand.
AGGAACCTTCTCTGTCACATCAGAACCTTTGTTGACTTCATCCAAACTACTCTTGGAATCGTCCACCTGTGAGAGATCAGAAGAGAAGAGCTTTGAGTATATGCAAATTAATGATTTTAAGCAACAAGTAATAGTCAAAGAGTCTGTTCTGTGAAAGGTGCCTAATCACAAGTGCATACTTTAAAAAGTATGGCAAACATCTACAGAAAGGACATTAAACACAGAACAGTGGAATGTGGCCTAGACCTTCAGGAATAAGCCAATTTTGGGCTCAAGGATCATAACTTTTACAGTCTACTAGGATGTACATCGTCAATGCTGTGATGGGAAGTGGTAAAGAGGATGTCTGGTTTAGAAAACCCATTTTCAGAAAACCCTATTAGGGAATTCTGAATTAAAAGAATGGGTTCCCTTATTTAGGATCTTCATCTATGCCAGAGCGCGTCTCTCACTCTGGAGGACCCAGACCCATTCATTTTAATGATTACTGTGTAATGTTTCACTTCACCAGTGGTGGCACTGCAGGGAATTTGAACACAGATTACAGCTGATCGCTGGGGACACCAGCAGCAGTTGTGACCAGCTTATGATCAGGGTACGCTTCTAACAAATAAGGGTTGTCAAAACTACTATATAAAAATCTGGATATTACACATCAATACTATGTAAAATAATGAGTTTACCAATTTTGGTAGACACTTCATCTGGAACTTTCAGTTTTTGAAGGTAAGGCTACTTTCACATCTGCGCTTTCCCTTTCCGCTATTGAGACCCGTCATAGGATCTCTATAGTGGTGGAAAACGCTTCTGTTTTGTCCCCATTTATTGTCAATGGGGACAAAACTGAACTGAACCAAAAGGAGTGCACCAGAATGCACGCAGCGTTTTTTTGTGCGAGATGTGGTGCAGAGCAAGACGGATCAGTCATGACTCACAATGCAAGTCAATAGGGACGGATCCGTTTTCTCGGACACCATAGAAAAAAGGATCACCCCCCAAATTGACTTTCAATGGTGTTCATGATGGATCAGTCTTGGCTATTTTAGAGATAATACAACTAGATCCGTTCATAATGGATGCAGACGGTTGTATTATCATGAAGGAAGCGTTTTTGCTGATCCATGACAGATCAAGCAAAAACGCTGGTGTGAAAATAGCCTAATGTGTAACCAGAAAATGATGTATTGTGTAAATCACATTTTATGTTAAAGAGATTTTTATTCGTTTTAATTTTCCATGTCACTATCTTATTTAACAAACAAACAAACTGAAATCGAGCAGTTTTCACCTAATATTGAGACTTCCTGTTCTGTACAAGTAAAAATCAGTCATCTCATTATCATCACAGGCAGGACTGCAATGACATATTTCCTGTATATCGATAACACAGGATCCACCATTCACTATAGGCGATATCACGGCTTTTCTTCTCCCTCTTGACCTCTGCACAGGTCACAGAGCATGCCCAGAAAACTCTCCCATAGAAGTCAATGAGGTCCCCTCCAGTCTGCTGTGTCTATGGGCCATGTGGCTGCTCTCAAAGAACAGGAAGTCTTGTTTTCAGGACTAGTGGCCAGTGTGAAAACTGCATGTTTTTAGGATTTTTTTTAAAGAGATAAGGACATACGAAAATGCAAAAGAAAATCACCAAGAATTCTAATATATATATTTTTTACATAAAAACTTGATTTAAATAGGTAGTTTCCTGAGGACACATTCCCTTTAAAGACCATTTCTTTTTGGTGACCTCCGTGAGAGAGAGAGGCACTGTTGCTTTACTGTTAGGAGCAAGCACTGCCCACAGTTAGTGGTGGCAAGTGGTACTGCAAACAGCGGTACAGTAATGGTATATTCTAAGCTGTACAATAATATTGTATTAGACAGTAAGAGAGAGATCAGATGAGACCGATAGCTCGATCGATATTTTTGCCTTCATTTTGCGGTCTCCGTGCTTTCCTAGTTCTCTATAATTTGACGTGTCCTTAAAAGGGAACTTGTCAGGTTGACCATGGTGTCTGAGCAGCAGGTTATAGAGCAGGAGGAGCTGAGCAGACCGATATATGGTTTTAGAGGAAAAGATTCAGTATAGCTTATAAATTTACCCATTTAAATTCCTGCTCCTTCTGGGCTTTGAAGTCCAGGAGGCGGTCCTATGAGTGATTGACAGCTCTCTCTGTATACAAAGTCATGGAGGGAATGCTGTCGATCACTGATAGGACCTCCTCCTGGACTTCACAGCCCAGAATGTTCAGCGTGACAGGTGCCCTTTAAGATATACACACACTTTCTAACAAAAGCCTGATGGAAATGGACAGTGTTCAGTGAAGATAAGGCAGTCTTGGCCGCCCTCCCCCACCACAGATTTGAGCTTTCCTCCTTGGCTAATGACTTTGAGATATGACAGGACACTTAAATGCCCTCCTGAGTGACAGCGTGGTCGATAACAGCCTTTAGCAAAAATTCCTAATGCTTCCCCCGATGAGCAGTGACGCATGCTAACCGCCAGCCAGCGGGGTCCGGCATACACTGATGGATGTGTCCATTTAACGCAATTAGCTAATGCTCTGAAATGCAAGCACACAAAATCTTCCATTTCAATAGGGACGTCTGAGATGTTGACTCAGAAGCTTAGATATCGATTCAGGAAAAATAACGAACGGTTGGCAAAAATGCCCAGTTCACAAAAAAAAAAGTGAGGATTTAAAAAAATATATATATATATAATTTTTAAGACAGGAAAAATGGGCAGCCAATTTTGGACCTTAAAAGGATTGTCCCTTTACAAACAGGATGGGGGATGTGTCCGATTGGCGGGAGTCCGTCCACTGGGGCCCCACCCATAGCCAAGCGCTAGTTTTCAGCCAGCTCTGGCGGTCCCATAGGAGTTGAATGGAGCAGTAGAGCACGTGTGTGACCACCGCTCCATTCAAACAGAGGGACTCAGGACCTCTTTTTCGTGATTGGTAGGGGACCCCAGCAGTCAGAAACCCGCCAGACACTTATATCCTATCTTATGGTTTGTTATAGGACAAATCCTTTACAGGGGATTCTCCGGGAATAATGCCTTTTTACATAATGCCTACCTCCGTAAATAGAAGACTCATACTTACTTGCTCCCTGCCCCTCCTTCGTCTGTGCCGGCTCCTACATGTTCATGTTTCAGTCCCCGGCCTGTTTACATCTGGCGGTGCATGGGCACAGTCACATGCTCTGCTGCAGCCAATAACTGGCTTCAGTGGTGATGTGCCCCTTGTGGCAGTTGTTGGCTGCGGTGGAGCAGGTGACCATGCCCATTCACCGCCATATATAAACAGTCCGTGGTCCGGACATGCAGGAGCCAGCGCAGAGGACCGGAGCGGCAGGGAGCAAGCAAGTATGAGTCTTCTGTTTACAAAGGCAGACTCCGGGCATTATATAAAAAGGCATTAGGCAAGGGCTACACGGCGACACCTGTTGCAGCCTGGATTGACGAGTAGCGGTGATCCCATAGAAATGAATGGAATCGCCTGCGGCAGTCGCAAGAAATCCAGCCGTCTTGGCGCACCTTTAAAGCTCCCTCTAGTGGTGGCTGTAGGCAACCATTATGTGATATTCTATGTCTATACTGGGCATATAGTAAGTATTAGCCACGAGCATGCTCACACCCTGTCTCACATATCACGGTCACAACAAGCAAACCAGCTGCATCAGTGCTCATGGTATTCTGCAGAACCAGTTTTAGAGACTGCTTTATAATACTTAGACTGAACTAGTAGAAACATGACAAACAGGCCGCACTGTGATTCAGAAATGCTAAACAGATGACCGAAGGTGACTAATTATTGGAACATACTCTGGTCTATAAGGACTCACACCCTGCACTGCTACTAGAAGTCCAGCAGGTGCAGTGCGACCAATTCAAACAGTGGACTGGCATGGGTGCCTTGAGTCGGACGCTCACCAGTCTAATAATAAAAAGCTGGACTGTATGCTGGTTTAATTGCCCCCTTGTGGACAACCTTTGAAACAATGCTCTTTGCCCCCACAACATGTCCCACCCTCTTGTGGACCACATCACCCCTATCTGCTAACCTAAAAACGACTTGCCCCTCTCCCCTTCTTCTCTGGCGCCAAGTCAGATTCATATATAATTTACTATCCAATCCTTCCATGTTAACACCACTATTTAAGAACCCAGCCTTTCCTTCAGAGAAGCAGGTAACACAAGTTGGTTCGTGGCACTCCCTTAACCCCTTAGTGACCACCAGTATGCCTTTTTACGGCGGTCACTAAGGGGCTTTGGGCTAGGCTGCCGCCTTTTTATGGCAGCTTAGATCTGTGCAGAAGAGAGCATAGGGCTCCTGCTTCAACGGCCCGGCAGAAGCGATGATCCGGGTTATGCTCAGTCAGGCATCGGTAAGAGGTGGCGGGCTATGTGTACTTGGAAGTCAATGACATTTCTAGTTGATATCATTTACCTGTCTTCTCTTTCGTATTTTGCCACCTACTTACCAGATTGTTTTTCTGCATACACCTGTTTGTATCTATGTATAGCATATTATTGCTCCAATCTTACCGATTGGAAGCTACAAGTATACCCTACCCCCTGATGAACCCATTGTAGTCGGTGAGACGGACGGACGGGGGGTCATTCCCTCTGAACACCGTTAGGGTTATTTAGGGGAAAAACAGCTGAGGAACGAGGACAGAGAGTCTCCACTATTAGGATTCCTCTCTGGGCTGAGGGGTACTACAGGGAGACCACCAGGGTAAGCTTATCCCCCTCCTCCTCCTGAGACTCCCACCCATTCCTCAACATTCATATATATTTTGTGACATCTATGTCATTTCGAGCCGAAACACGTGTCGCTTCTGCGCTGTGTCTCCTCCATGCCTGAATAAAGCAGAGTTACTTTCAACAAGGAGTGAAGTGCCGGTCTTTCTTTACGATATTTGAAGTGGGTTTTCTTACCCTAAACGATTCCGGAGAGGAGTGCCGGCTGTTTCCATTTTTTGTATGTGATTAAGTGTGGTATCTTTAAATTAGTATCTTTATCCAATCATAGTTTGGCCATTAGGTTTTAAAAAAGTTATATTAAACATTATATTTTTAAGGGTCTTATTCTTGTGGACATAAATATTTATTTATTTTTTTAACTAGACCTATACATTATCTTTAAATATCTCATGGTATGTAAATGATGGATTTCAACATGCCCAATCCTTTTGTTCTCAGGAAGATATAGTTGTGTCACAAAGGTGTCTGGCAGCGGCTTATTCAACTTCTCCCCATGCCCACTCAGCTACCGGTATAGGGGTGGGGTCGGGTAAATGCGGGTTCTACTGTAAGGCATCTAGTATTCGGCCAGCCTTAGGGCTTTTTGTGGGCAACAAACGTCCTATCCTTGTCTGCAAAAGGGACAAGAATAGAGCATGTTCTATCTTTTTTATGGGGCCACAGAATGGACATATGGATGTGGAAACGGTGTGCTGTCCGCACCTTTTGCGGCTCCATTGAAATGAATGTGTACGCATCCGTAAAAAATACGGGCAGAACCTACGACTGTGTGCATGAGCCCTTATAGGAACCTTTCTTGATTTCTTCTGAAGTGTGTACATAACCCTGGCCTCAATCTAAAGCACCTGATTACACGGTTACAAGGTATGTGCCTCGCCCTAACCACAACCGCCGTTCCTGGCACAATCCTGTATGTCAACAAAAGGGGCACTAGAAGTCAGGAATCGGTATATTCTTCATGCACCTTTTATGATTTATTGTTACTGGTGTTTTTACTGGATTGTTGACCTGCGAAGAAAAGCATCTCACTTTACAGCTTGCAGCAAAGTGAATGTTGTGGCCACTTTTATCACTTCTAAGCGAAAGGTTAGTGATAAAATAGTCGGTGTGTTGTACTGCATGAGCCTAGATAAGCAGCTTTTACAATGGGAATAGCACCAAGGAAGAAGAATATTTGCAATTCGGCAGAGAAGCGATGGTGCAGCTCAATACAAACGAATGAAGCGTACGGTCTGCTCCCTACTAGTCGGGCCTAAAGGTTCATTTGATAATCCGCATGGGTAGATATCAAATTACGCACAATGCAGACTCTGCAAAACTGACTTAAAAAAAATTCTAGCCTCGATAAATCTGCCCCCTAAACTATTTGGATTTCACTAATTCTGGATATAAAAAGGTTTTTTTTTTAACAGGTGTAGGACATCAGGCTCCATTCTTTTAACCTATAAAACGCTTAAAGGGTAAATAAAGTGCTCACGACGCTCCACGCCTGCAGCCCAGAAGGGGAGGCATGTCTTTTATTCCTACTGCATTACAGAGAAAGCAGAATGGCAGGCGAGCAACGTAAAACAGCCCTCCAGAACACATAAATCACAGCGTGAATGGCAGTGTGTGAGAAGGAGGGTGTAGACTAAGTGGCTTATATAACACCGTAATGGCTTGGTATGTGGTCATCCAAGCTATTATACTTCCACTAATATGAAGGTAGCCATTATACTATGGGTGGAAGATGTAATTAACTAATGGATATACCAGGTCACCCTACAAAATATAGGTGTGACTGCTGGCGCTCATACACACAGGCACACTACGGGCATATTGTAGCTTCACAGAACTTTCAAGATATAGGGGACTGTAATATGGCATCTATAGACTTCTATAGTGCCCTCTGCTGGGGCTCGTTTGTTGTACCATGGTCCACCAATTCTCTAGGACTGTAATATGGTGCTGCATGAAGTACCATACAGGCCATACCCAGTGTGAAGTACTTCGGCACAGGAACTCGGAGGTCTACATTTATTAATAATGGTGTCGTTTGCACCAATGACTTAATAAGCCTCTGTCAGCATAGGTCAACTTTAATAAACCAGGCATATTGGAGCACCAGGGGACGGAATTGAATCCTTGGAGCACCGCTCTGTAACACCCCTGTGGCTCATTTGCATATGAATAAAAATACAGATCTCTCTGCAGCTGTTTAACACAATACAGACAAAAGAAAGGTACCATTTTATTCAGCATGGCGAACTCTACTAGGCAGTTTGCCTGGTTTAATAGGGTTGATTATGCCGACAAAGGCTCTTTTATTATCACTGCCAAATGAAATGGAAATAACAGGTGCAAGAAGTCTAAATAAGCAGCTTTCACAATGGCAATAGCAAAGAAAATGGAGAGGGCAGTTGGCGAGAATGGCGCCTAATACATAAAATATATGATCTGATCACAGTGTGGTGCTGTATGAGGTCCCATTTAGTAATGTACTCAGGTCTAGTTATATTACATATCTGCGAGAATAAAGGGTATTATATGGCAACGCTATGGAGCAGTACTGACTGCAATACAGTGCCCATGGTGCTCCATATTTTGCACTGCAGATACGTCTTACTTCATTTTTTACTACCGTACTTGCTGCATTATTTTCAGCTACAGATCAGGGGAGCGGTCACATAATATATAATAACAGACCATTATGTAATATCGGTATATTAGGAACAGAATAAAATAGTGCCGAGGAGCTGCCCCTACCCAATGTATTAATATCAGTATTCTGGCAAGCTGTACAACTTACTTAACAACTTGCTAAATCTGTGAGGTCAGACATGGCCACTGTCCACAGAACTGATCTAATGTAACCCACTTATTATATCTTAAAGGTGACCTGGCATTTCAAACTATTTTATTTGCTTTGAATATTTGTGCATAAAGCCTATAGTCTGCGTTGTACTATGGCGGTCTCGTAGAGAATAAATAGACTGTCAGCAGTGATGCGTGACCTGCCGCCCCATTCATTTGAAGAAACGGGGGCCATGATGTTATGATCATCCAGTAGACCTCCACCAATCAAATATTTATTTGAGTAGAGAATACTGATTGCATTGGTGCACGGCTTGTTACAAGAGAGCTCTTAAAGGGGTTGCCCTATTAAGGCAACTTACCCCCTATCCAAAGGGTAGAGAAGAAGTGTCTGATTAGAAGGAGTCCAACCAAAAGAAGAAAGTCATGGTGGATTTGTTTTATTTCAAAGATGAGCAACACATAATGGGGGAGATTCATCAAAACTGGTGTAAAAGAAAACTGACTTAGTTGCCCATAGCAACCAATCAGATTCCACCTTTCATTTTTCGGAGCTCCTCTTGAAAAAGAAAAGTAGAATCTGGTTGCTATGGGCAACTAAGCCAGTTTTCCTTTACACTTACCCTGGGTTCACACCTGAGCGTTCCTCAAACACGCGTTTTTGTGCGCGTTTTTTGTAATAGTAAACGCGCGTTTGACGCGCGTTTGTGTCATTGACTGCAGTGTCCTATGGCCACAAACGCGCGTCAAAACGCCCCAAAGAAGCTCAAGTACTTGTTTGAGCGTCGGGCGTTTTACAGCGCGTTCGTACGCGCTGTAAAACGCCCAGGTGTGAACCCTTCCCATAGGGAAGCATTGGTTTTCATGTCTTAAGCGTTTTACAGCGCGTTTGAACGCGCTGTAAAACGCTCAGGTGTGAACCCAGGGTTAGGGTTGCCACTTTCCCCAACAAAAAAATATCGGGCAAGTTTAGCCACACCCCAAAGGTTGCGTGGGTGCAGGGTGTGGCTTAACATGCTTTACTAATAAGCGCTCCACAATGGAAGCGCTCATTAGTAACAGTTTGCACAGGAAAATACCGGCAATTAATATTGCCGGTAGAAAAAAGTTTAAGGCTAGGTCTACACGACAACATTTGTCGCGCAACATTTTGTTGCACCAATGTCACGCAACAATTTTTATAATGGCAGTCTATGGTGTCGCACTGCAACATGCGACATGCTGCGACTGCGACGCGACAGTCGCAGAAAATCCATTCAAGATGGATTTTTCTGCGACTGTCGCGTCGCAGTCGCAACATGTCGCATGTTGCAGTGCGACACCATAGACTGCCATTATAAAAATTGTCGTGCAACATTAGTGCAACAAAATGTCGCACGACAACTGTTGCGCCCTATCTGTCGCGCGACAAATGTCGTCGTGTAGACCTAGCCTACATACCGGCCTTGCCGCTGAGATACAGGCCAGGCAACCCTATTTACACTAGTTTGATAAATCTCCCCCAATGTGTTCAGCAGTCACCCCCATCTATGACATCATTCACGCAGATTTGGTGCCTTTTTACTCATCTTTCATCTTTTTCTTTAGCCAACCCTAGTTTTGGTCCAAAAATCCATATTTCTGTCCACAGATTTCCCATTTTAGTTTTTGCTAATGAAAATGCATTCAAAACTGCACTGTATGAATATAACACAATACCATAAGTGGACACATTCTGGCAGTTAGGCCTCATTTATCAAACAGAAAAGCAGGCCTTGTGGACCATAGCAACCAATCAGAGAGCAGCTTTCATTTTTCCAGAGCAGTTTAAGAAATGAACGCTGAGTTCTGATAGGTTCCCATGGGAAACGAGGCCTGCTTTTCTTTCTTGATTACTGAGGCTCATCAATAATAAGCTGGTAACACCTAACATTTTAAAGCCTTTTCTATAGATGTCTTTTGACTGGCCACTCACAGTTACCTTACGTCCAGAGGGTATTCTCCCTTATAATTAGGCAGTCATAACGAGCCCATTCATCATCTGAGGATAGCTGGAGCAGTGTATACAATGACACTGGAGACGCTTGTCAAGTATAAAGAGATGTAAATAAGCTAAACACCAGTAAAGAGATAATCCCACAGAGCTGGCATTGTACATAGATGCCTAGGGCTGCGGGCAGATAAAAGGGCATAGTCATGGTAATTTGTCTTTGGCTTTCCCAACAACTGTACCTGTATATAAAAGAATGCTGAAAGGGGTTGTCCAAGAAAATGTAAATCTCGTACAAGCCCCAAACTGGCTTGGGGGCCTCTGCAGCGGTGACATGCCAGTATACGACTCATCACCGATGCAGCCAATCACCGTCCCCAAGCGTGTACAGCCAAGCGGTTATGTGCTGTATACATGCATGTAATATACTGAGGGCAGTGGGCACAATGAGGTCCATTATGTATACTGTGGGCACTATAGGAGGCTATAATATATATATATCACACACACACACACACTGAAAGCATTACAGATACGCATTATTTATATTTGGGGCACTATGGGGGGCATAATTATATACTGAGGTCACTAAAGCCAATGAAATTCATCTTTCTTTAACTGCCATTAAAACGAATGACAGACGTTAAAACACAGATAAGACGGCCAGGAAATGGATGCACATAGATGAAAAATTGACATTAAAAAAAAACCCTTTTTTTCCCACTGTTAATAGACATTACACAGAGCCTATGAGTATAAGGCTGGGTTCAGACCTGAGCGTTTTACAGCGCGTTCCATTCGCGCTGTAAAACGCTCAACAGGCAAGAACCAATGATTCCCTACGGGAATGGTTCTCACCTGAGCGTTCTACAGCACGTACGATCGCGCTGTAAAACGCCCGACGCCCCAAGAAGTACAGGAGCTTCTTTTGGGCGTCTTGTCGCGTGTTCCCGTACATAGACTTCAGCGGGAACGCGCGACAATGGGCGTTCGCTTGTCTCTGTATGCGCGATTGCAAACGCCCGTACAATCGCGCATACAGAGCGTACGTTCAGGTCTGAACCCAGCGTAAACCCCGAATAAGGTATTCTGGCTACATTAAAGGGGTTCTCCGGGAATTAAGAAAATGAAAATACTTAAATATTACTTTATTATAAATATATACCCAAATACCTTTCGTTAGTTATAATGCCTCATTTTGACTCGGGAGCTATGATTAGGAGAAATAAAATGACCGCCATCCTACTAATACAAACAAAACCTGTCCTTATTACACAGGAGGACAAGTTACTTCACAACACTAAGCTAAAGAGCTGCCTCATCCTCCTCTCTGCTTGTCAGGGATTATGATCCTGAATACAGTTTATTATGATCTTCACCTGAATCTCTGCACAAATGGCGTTTATGAGGAGACATGAAATATAGAGAGGAGGTGAGTGAGCAGCAGCAGCACTTGTCTGCAGTCTCCATTACCACAGCCCCACATTACCACAGTCTGTCCAGTCCCTCCCCTCTGTACTTCATGTCTCCTCATGAACTCCATTACTACAGAGATTCAGCTGAAGATCATATTAAACTGTATTCGGGATCATAATAGGAAAGGAGGATGAGGCAGCTCTTTAGCTCAGTGTTGTGAAGTAACTTGTCCTCCTGTGTGATTAGGACAGTATTGTGTGTACTAATAGGACGGCAGCCATTTTATTTCTCCTAATGATTGCTCTCCAGAAAAAATGATCCATTATAAATAACAAAAGGTATTTGGGAATATATAATAAAGTAATATTTAAGTATTTTAATTTTCTTAATTCCTGGAGAACCCCTTTAAAGGGATATTCCGGTTACAGCAACTTATGAACTATCCAATCCACAGTAGCCCTGCAGCCCCCCCTATGAATGGAACCGGGTGGCGGGTCAAGCATGCGTGTGGCCACTCAATTCACTTCTATGGGAATTTCGAAGACAGCCTAGTACAGCGCTCCACTATCTCCAGAATTCCCATAGAAATGAATGGAGTGGCCAAATGCATGTCTGACCGGCAGCTCCACTCATTTGAGGGGGGCTGCAGGTGGTACGGGGTCCCGTTTTCATGTGTTCTAATAGTTATCCCTTATCTTGGGGTTAGGGATAAACTTAGTGTAACCGTAATACCCCTTTAAGTGTAGCAGACGGCAACTTGCTATATAGAGGGCCACCATAAAAAGTGAATAGTGCGTAGTATTTTTAATTTTTTTTACATTTGGACTAAAGGGGTTCTGCACTTTGTTTAAACTGATGATCTATCCTCTGGATAGATAATCAGCATCTGATCGCCGGGGTCCAACACCCCCGCCGATCAGCTGTTTGAGAAGGCCGCGGCGCTAGAGCAGCGCCGCGGCCTTCTCACTGTTTACCGCTGGCCTAGTGACGTCACGACTAGTATCAACTGGCCTGGGCGTGGCTAAGCGCAGTTCACTTGAATGGAGCTTAGCCACGCCCAGGTCAGTTGATACTAGTCATGACATCACTGGGCCATCGGTAAACAGTGAGAAGGCCGCGGTGCTGCTAGAGCGCCGCTGCCTTCTCAAACAGCTGATCAGATCACACCCGCCGATCAGATGCTGATGATCTATCCAGAGGATAGATCATCAATTTAAACAAACTGCAGAACCCCTTTAATGGGCAGCATGTATGTTTATACATTGGCATATGTTGGAGGTATACATCAGGGTCTGCCAGAACCTAGACCGCCACAGAAGTTGAACTCTATGGCTCAGTTGACCCATTGTTGTCTGTCTGTTGCAGCAGTAATAAAGACACTAAAATGCTCCAATAGTTCGGCCAGTGTGAAAGCAGAGAGGTTTTCATGTTTTATGTAAATATGGCTTAAAATTTAGCAAGATAAAAAGGCACAATTAAAAAACAAACTGAACCAAAATGAATGTAAAGAACCATAAAAAGGCAAATAGCGCATGCACACAACCGCCATTTTCTGACCCATTCATTTCTATGGGGCTGAATTTTTGCAACCGTTCTGCAAATTACAGAGCAAGTCCTATTCTTGCTCATATTTTCAGACGATAACAGCCCTTGTAATTGATGGGTGTGAGAAAAATACAGAACGCACGCAGAAGGTTCCCATATTTTGTGGAATGAAATATGGACGCATGAGCCCTAAAATACAAGGACAACCTCTTATGATGGGACCTACAAAAAGATTTAAATAATAAAATAAAGCAAATAAAATTTTGCAAAAATAAACAAAAAAGGTACAGTAATTAGAAAAATATGTAAAAAATAATAATAAATGCCATAAAAAATGGATAAAGCATGCATCAGGTGAGTCTCCAGGATTAAGGCTGTGACTCCTCGATGACTTTTAGTCCCTTGACATCATGGAAATTATCTATGAATTTGTGGACGACTTGTAACATGACGGTCATGCATTTCTCATACATGGAGGTCACAGGGTAGTTCTTGTAATCTATGAATTATGCTGAACATTCACCGTGGAAACGTCACCATGTATCCCTCGCCTAAGGATTCATTCACACCATCAGTGTTTGGTCAGTATTTTGCGTCAGTAGGTGTAAGCCAAAACCAGGAATGCAACCAGCAGAAGGAACGTACAAGGGCTGATGCCCACAAAACGTATTGTGGCCAGCAAATAGCGGGTCCGCAATACACGGGCACCGGCAGTGTGCACCCCGCATCACAGATGCGGACCCATGCACTACTTTTTTTGCAGTGCGGAATGTCTGATGCGGATCGCGGACCCTTTTTAAGTGAATGGGTCTGCAATCTGCATGTGGCGGCCCTACGGTTGGTACCAGTGCATTGCGGACCGCAATTTGTGTGCATGAGCCCTAATGGAAAGGATTTTGCTGCTGGTTTGGTTGACAAATGCTGATGTAAAACACTGAGTGTAAATGAAGCTTTAGGGTGGCTGCACACAGTACAGATTTATGTGCAGAAAATCTGCCAAAATGGCATTAAAAAAAATGTACAGAAATCAGATTTTCTCTCTAGCTACAAGTACATGAACGTTGTTAGTTTCCGGTCAATTCCGTTTTAGGCATTGATACAATGGATCCGCAAAACAAAAAAAAACGGATGGCATATGGATCCGTTTTTTTTTGCGGACCGCAAAACACATACGGTCGTGTGCATGTAGCCTTTAGGTTAACAACCCCACTGAAGTCTAGGGGAAAAAGTATCATATAAGGCAAACGTCATTCACTTTGCTGGTACTGTAGTACGCTGCGTTTTTTTCAGCATGAAAATCCTCTTAGAAAGGGCTCATGCACACGACCGTATGTATTTTGCGCTCCGCAAAACATGGATGACGTCCGTGTGCATTCTGTATTTTGCAGAAGGGAACAGCTGGCCCCTAATAGAACAGTCCTACCCTTGTCCGTAATGCAGACAATAGTAGGACGTGTTCTATAGTTCTGCGGAATGGACATAGGAAAACAGAATTCACACGGAGTAACATCTGTTTTTTTTTTTTGCAGACCCTTTGAAATGAATTGTTCCGCATACGGTCCGCAAAAAAACCCCGGAACGGACGCGTTAAGAAAATACGTCCATGTGCACGAGCCCAAAGAACGCACGTTATCTGCATCGTGTGTAGACAGCAGTAGGCCGGGTTCACACAGGACTGAAAATCCAGGGGGAAAAAAATTTACTGTATTACATGCGGTTTTAGCGGCGGAAAAGCCAGCGGACTTCACCCTCTTCATTGCAAAGGGTGAAATCTGCGGTAGAGATCCGCAGCATAAACTGATATGCCGAAAATCCACAACGTCATCAAATCCGCCGCTGTTCAGTCATGTGTGAACCCGGCCTTACGGTCTCATCTCGGACAACGCTTATTTGTTGTCACCGCAGGCAGTAGCTGCCCGTCAGCCTCTGGGATCTCACTCTGGCTCCAGGAGAAATATTTGCACAAACGAAGCCATGCTGAGCAGAGCTGTATAATGCCGTTGTGCCCGTTGATGCTCGGTCCGTCACCAGTGAGGCAGCAGCTGGCACGCAGCCAGCAGGAGGAGGCAAGGCGTGGTGACAATGCCACCCGTTCACAGCTGACGTCCGGCAAATCTGTGACAGCAGATACAAGCGCTTAATTATTTTCTGCTGATCCATCAGGAATGTATTCTCTGCCCGTCACAACACGCTGCCGTCATCTGCGCCGCCATAAAGAGACCAGCGCTGCAGCCTTTTGCGTGATCCTTATACACAGTGTTTGTTTCTATGGCAGAATGTGCAAAAAACTGTCAGATCTTTTTTGCTATTTTTTTCTGAAGGGAGGCAGAGGGATAAATCAGTGCAAGGCCGACCGTATTTCTTCAAAACGCAGAGCCACAAAAATACAGGTACCAGCTGTGCGCATCCCGTAATTTCCTTGGGCCCCATTGTCAGAATGCCTATTCTTGTCCGCAAAACGGACGAGAATGGTATATGTTCTATTTTTTTTGTAGAACGGACGTGCGGGTGTACAGAAGCGGACAGCATGAATGGATCCGAATCTAATCCGCAAAAAAAAAAAAGATTGTGTGCATGAGGCCTCAACCACATGTGGCCCCTGCTGATGGACTGCACGGTGCACCCCACCTGTTCTCAGCGTCACGTGACCTAAGGCATTTTTCACACGAGCGCGACGGATTGGCTCCGGATGCGTTCAGTGAAACTCGCACCATTTTGCAAGCAAGTTCAGTCAGTTTTGTCTGCGATTGCGTTCAGTTTTTTCCGCGCGGGTGCAATGCACCTGCTTCCGGATGCGATGCATTTTTCACTGAAGCCCTATTCACTTCTATGGGGCCAGGGCAGCGTGAAAAACGCACAATATAGAACATGCTGCGTTTTTCACGCAACACAGAACTGATGCGTGAAAAAAACCATTGAAATGAATTGGTCAGGATTCAGTGTGGGCGCTATGCGTTCACGTCACGCAGTGCACCCGCGCGGAAAACTCGCTTGTGTGAAAGGGGCCTAAGGCCTCATGCACACGACCGTTGTTGTGTCCCGTGTCCGTTGTTCCGTTTTCCGTGATTTTCTGCGGACCCATTGACTTTCAATGGATCCGTGGGAAAACTCGGCTAATGCACCGTTTGTCATCCGTGTCCGTGATCAGTGTTTCCAGTCCGTGAAAAAAATATGACCTGTCCTATTTTTTTCACGGACAACGGTTCGCGGACCCATTCAAGTCAATGGGTCCGTGAAAAAACACGGAGGCACACAAGATTTTTATCGGCGCTCACGTCCGTTTTTTTCCTATCATTTGCATGGCAAACTTGACTTAGATTTTTTTTTACTTTCCTTCATGTCTGGTGATCCTCCAAAAATAAAGGAAGACACACGGAAACAAAAAAGGAAACGGATCATGGAACAACGGAACCCTTTTTTGCGGACCGCAAAAAAATATTGTTGTGTGCATAAGGCCTAAGGGTGCTCTTAGGCTAGGGCTACACGACGTCATTTTTTCGCACCAATATCGCGCGACAATATTTATAATGATAATCAATGGTGTCGCAGTATGTCGCAGTGCGACACCATAGACTATCATTATAAAAACTGTCGCGTGACACGTGTCGTCGTGTGGCCCTGGCCTTACACACAGCAGATTTTGTTGCAGAAAGTTAATTCCATTCACCTGAATAGAGCTTGTAGAAACGCACGTGCTTGCTGCCAAAACAATGTCATTAAGATGAATGGAACCGATTTTCAGTTGCAAAAATTCTCTGCAACAAAAACCGCCATGTGTGAACGCACCCTCAACCTCCTGGCAGCCGCAACTCTCTAGTCTTTACAGCGGAAATCACTGACGATCAGATCTCAGGCCAGGGGAAGCTCTGGACAGTGGCCACTACAGGAGAAATGTAGTATGACACTGCGCCTTTTCCAATGAATGGCCATGGGTGTATTACATGGTCAGTGCCGAGTCCTCCACAGTGGGGGCTGCTCAGGCTCATAGCTGGGGGCCCCTAGTCTGTGATGGATCCCAAACCAGAAAGAAGCACTGATGAACCACAACAGGAGGAGGCATCAGCAGTCACTGATTTCTGGATGCTCCCACAAGCCCTTTCTCTGCTGTACTCTCTTACTTGGGTGGAAACTATTCATCCTGAGCCTCCTGGTTCCTGGTCTACACTGGAAACAATGTCACGGGCAGGGCGCTGTATGGGGTGCGGATAGAAATCTGCACAACAAAGCAGATGGTGAATGTCATTCAGGGGCTGTGAAAAGCTGGCCATGGTGTTATAGACACCAGATCTCAGAGTCAGTCTACTGGAAAGAAGTACCAACCAGTGCCACTTACTGGGAGGCTGAACCGCGTCTACACAATGGATGGGAATGGATACAATAGTGATGGCTTTGTTTGGAAACTATGCAGCGAGCAAGCAGTGCACAGATGATACAAGACTGGGCACATGCACCAATATACACTATCCAGACCCGTTATATATGTCAGCGTGCTGGCGCAGGCTCCAGGGATGACACAGTATATATACACCCTGTATATACTCATCTATAGACAGCTCTTTGTGCTGGCGCAGGCTCCATGGATGACACAGTATATATACACCCTGTATATACTCATCTATAGACAGCTCTTTGTGCTGGTGCAGGCTTCATAGAGAATGTTATACAATATATATATATACACACACTGTACATATGATTTACATCCCACCTATAGACAGCTCTTTGTGCTATGCAGGCTCCATGGATGATACATTATATACCCCCACATATAGGCAGCCCTTTGTGCAGACTCCCCCGGTGATACATTATATACACACTATACATATTATATACCCCCACCCTTTGTGCAGACTCCCCCGGTGATACATTATATACACACTATACATATTATATACCCCCACCCTTTGTGCAGGCTCCCCGATGACGTCATGCATTGCAGTGACCCCCCCCCCCCCAGGCTCCCCCGATGACGTCATGCATTGCAGTGACCCCCCCGATGACGTCATGCATTGCAGTGACCCCCCAGGCCCCCTCTTTTACCTGGGGCTCCACCATCCAGCCTGCCCACGCTGCCCCCGCATCCTCCTGGTAGGTGAAGGCGGAGTAGACCGGGATCTTGTGCTCGGTGCTGTACAGGGTGGCGTAGTGCTTGTCCCCCTGGTACCTCTGGCAGATCTTGACGTTGCCCGGCTGGGTGAAGCCCTGGGGCGGGCTGCCCTGGTGGAAGAAGTCGTTGCACTCCGAGAAGCCGTCTTCCCCCTCGTGCACCAGGCGGGCGTGCAGGGCACCGGGCAGTGCCAGGAAGAGGAGCAGTGCGGCCGCCGTCATGTTCCCTGCGCTGAGCTCACTACTACCTGCCTGGCCGGGGATGAGGAGGAGAGAAGAATTTAGGAGGAGGAGGAGGAATGGAGGAGCCGCTCCCCTGCAGCCGCCAGCACACGGCGCCGTGCTGCAGTATCAGGCGGACTGCGGGGCCGCGCGGCATGCTGGGAGATTCCTCCCTGTGCTGTCAGGATGCAGAGCTGCCAGGGGGAGGGCTGCCACCCTGTGCCATGGGCAGTGTATAACACCTGTGCCCGGGTACTGTGCCCACCAGTCTGTACACTGCCTGTGCCCACCAGTCTATACACTGCCTGTGCCAGAGGTACTGTACCCACCAGTCTATACACTGCCTGTGCCCACCAGTCTATACACTGCCTGTGCCAGGGGTACTGTACCCACCAGTCTATACACTGCCTGGACCAGGGGTACTGTACCCACCAGTCTATACACTGCCTGTGCCAGGGGTACTGTACCCACCAGTCTGTACACTGCCTGTGCCAGGGGTACTGTACCCACCACTCAATACACTGCCTGTACCTACCACTCTGTACACTGCCTGTGCCAGGGGTACTGTACCCATCAGTCTATACACTGCCTGTGCCAGGGGTACTGTACCCACCAGTCTGTACACTGCCTGTGCCAGGGGTACTGTACCTACCAGTCTGTACACTGCCTGTGCCAGGGGTACTGTACCCACCAGTCTGTACACTGCCTGTGCCAGGGGTACTGTACCCACCAGTCTATACACTGCCTGTGCCCACCAGTCTGTACAATCCCTGTGCCAGGGGTACTGTACGCACCACTCAATACACTGCATGTACCTACCACTCTGTACACTGCCTGTGCCAGGGGTACTGTACCCACCAGTCTGTACACTGCCTGTGCCAGGGGTACTGTACCCACCAGTCTATACACTGCCTGTGCCCACCAGTCTGTACAATCCCTGTGCCAGGGGTACTGTACGCACCACTCAATACACTGCATGTACCTACCACTCTGTACACTGCCTGTGCCAGGGGTACTGTACCCACCAGTCTATACACTCCCTGTGCCAGAGGTACTGTACCCACCAGTCTATACACTGCCTGGACCAGGGGAACTGTACCCACCAGTCTATACACTGCCTGCACCAGGGGAACTGTACCCACCAGTCTATACACTGCCTGTACCAGGGGTACTGTACCCACCAGTCTATACACTGCCTGCGCCAGGGGTACTGTACCCACCAGTCTGTACACTGCCTGTGCCAGGGGTACTGTACCCACTAGTCTATACACTGCCTGTATCAGGGGTACTGTACCCGCCAGTCTATACACTGCCTGCGCCAGGGGTACTGTACCCACCAGTCTGTACACGGCCTGTGCCAGGTGTACTGTACCCACCAGACTATACACTGCCTGTGCCAGGGGTACTGTACCCACCAGTCTATACACTGCCTGTGCCCACCAGTCTATACACTGCCTGTGCCAGGGGTACTGTACCTACCAGTCTGTACACTGCCTGTGCCAGGGGTACTGTACCCACCAGTCTATACACTGCCTGTGCCCACCAGTCTATACACTGCCTGTGCCAGGGGTACTGTACCTACCAGTCTGTACACTGCCTGTGCCAGGGGTACTGTACCCACCAGTCTATACACTGCCTGTGCCAGAGGTACTGTACCCACCAGTTTGTTCACAGCCTGTGCCAGGGGAACTGTACCCACCAGTCTATACACTGCCTGTACCAGGGGTACTGTACCCACCAGTCTATACACTGCCTGCGCCAGGGGTACTGTACCCACCAGTCTGTACACTGCCTGTGCCAGGGGTACTGTACCCACCAGTCTATACACTGCCTGCGCCAGAGGTACTGTACCCACCAGTCTATACACTGCCTGTGCCAGGGGTACTGTACCCACTAGTCTGTACACTGCCTGTGCCAGGGGTACTGTACCCACCAGTCTGTACACTGCCTGTGCCCGGGGTACTGTACCCACCAGTCTGTACACTGCCTGTGCCAGGGGTACTGTACCCACCAGTCTGTACACTGCCTGTGCCAGGGGTACTGTCCCCACCGGTCTGTAAACTGCCTGTGCCAGGGGTACTGTACCCACCAGTCTGTACACTACCTGTGCCAGGGGTACTGTACCCACCAGTCTATACACTGCCTGTATCAGGTGTACTGTACCCACCAGTCTGTACACTGCCTGTGCCAGGGGTACTGTACCCAGCAGTCTATACACTGCCTGTATCAGGGGTACTGTACCCACCAGTCTGTACACTGCCTGTGCCAGGGGTACTGTACCCACCAGTCTATACACTGCCTGTGCCAGGGGTACTGTACCCACCGGTCTGTAAACTGCCTGTGCCAGGGGTACTGTACCCACCAGTCTGTACACTGCCTGTGCCAGGGGTACTGTACCCACCAGTCTATACACTGCCTGTATCAGGGGTACTGTACCCACCAGTCTGTACACTGCCTGTGCCAGGGGTACTGTACCCACCGGTCTGTAAACTGCCTGTGCCAGGGGTACTGTACCCACTAGTCTATACACTGCCTGTACCAGGAGTACTGTACCCACCAG
The DNA here is from genome assembly GCF_014858855.1 of Bufo gargarizans. Classification (NCBI taxonomy): domain Eukaryota; kingdom Metazoa; phylum Chordata; class Amphibia; order Anura; family Bufonidae; genus Bufo; species Bufo gargarizans. The sequence continues at coordinate 25,916,753 of NC_058082.1, forward strand.
TCTGTACACTGCCTGTGCCAGAGGTACTGTACCCACCAGTCTGTACACTGCCTGTGCCAGGGGTACTGTACCCACCAGTCTATACACTGCCTGTGCCAGGGGGACTGTACCCACCGGTCTGTAAACTGCCTGTGCCAGGGGTACTGTACCCACTAGTCTGTACACTGCCTGTGCCAGGGGTACTGTACCCAACCGGTCTATACACTGCCTGTATTAGGGGTACTGTACCCACTAGTCTGTACACTGCCTGTGCCAGGGGTACTGTACCCACCAGTCTATACACTGCCTGTACCAGGAGTACTGTACCCACCAGTCTGTACACTGCCTGTGCCAGGGGTACTGTACCCACCAGTCTGTACACTGCCTGTATCAGGGGTACTGTACCCACCAGTCTGTACACTGCCTGTGCCAGGGGTACTGTACCCACCAGTCTGTACACTGCCTGTATCAGGGGTACTGTACCCACCAGTCTGTACACTGCCTGTGCCAGGGGTACTGTACCCACCGGTCTGTAAACTGCCTGTGCCAGGGGTACTGTACCCACCAGTCTATACACTGCCTGTATCAGGTGTACTGTACCCACCAGTCTGTACACTGCCTGTGCCAGGGGTACTGTACCCAGCAGTCTATACACTGCCTGTATCAGGGGTACTGTACCCACCAGTCTGTACACTGCCTGTGCCAGGGGTACTGTACCCACCAGTCTATACACTGCCTGTGCCAGGGGTACTGTACCCACCGGTCTGTAAACTGCCTGTGCCAGGGGTACTGTACCCACCAGTCTGTACACTGCCTGTGCCAGGGGTACTGTACCCACCAGTCTATACACTGCCTGTATCAGGGGTACTGTACCCACCAGTCTGTACACTGCCTGTGCCAGGGGTACTGTACCCACCGGTCTGTAAACTGCCTGTGCCAGGGGTACTGTACCCACTAGTCTATACACTGCCTGTACCAGGAGTACTGTACCCACCAGTCTGTACACTGCCTGTGCCAGAGGTACTGTACCCACCAGTCTGTACACTGCCTGTGCCAGGGGTACTGTACCCACCAGTCTATACACTTTTTTTCTATGAATAGTACAAATTAATATAAGAAACTTTGTAATGTCAAAATGCCTCTTTTTCCTCTTATCAGGCTGAAGGTTCAGATAACATAGAAGTCTATGGAACATGATAAAAGCCATAAGGGGCCCAGCATGCGGAACCTACACCCCCTGAACCTCATGGTCGTTGTCCTGGCGCATAACAGGTAGAACTTAGTGTTAGGACCCGTCTTACAGAGATGATCGCCTTGACGTGCGGCAGACAAAATGATTTGCCAAGCATCTCTACTTTATAAGCAATATAATGCATTTTTGCAGTTTATTTGGTTTGCAGAGAGCTGCTGCACTGTATGTTGTGTTTTATGTTGTGTTTTCAGCCATGGCGACCTGCGCCTGCGCACTGGGTGCTGTTTGTTGGGTGTAATTCTCCATGTGAAGTTGCCCTCAGTGTCGCACTCACCATAGAAGATCGCCTTTGCTGCAGCGCTCAGTGCAGAGGGGCCGAACAGGTTAGACATGTCTGTGCTCTGAATGGGATAGCCCCAGGCAGAGCCACCTGCTGCAGGTTCAGTCACTTCTTTTGCTGAATACCATCTTCCCGGCCGCACCCGGTTGTTGTGCAAGACTTTGCTCACTGGTTGGAAGACGCCCAGTACAACAAGATGGCTGACTCTGTCCAATACCATTAATGAAAAAAAGTCCGTGCTCAAATCCGTGAGATGGGGGTCAGTGATGCATCCGTGAAGCTGTCCATGAAGGATCCGTATGTCCGTTTTTTGCTGTCCGTGTTTCACTGACCCTGCACAGCTGAGAAATAATTTTCATAGTGCAACACGGATGCGACGCGGATGGCATCCGTGGCTTTCACAGACCTATAAACTATAATGGGCGCGGTGGATCCGTGAACACGGACAAAATAGAGCGTGCATCCGTGCTAAAACACTGATGTGTGGTCATCACATGATCTTTTACCATGGTGATGGATCATGTGATGACCGGAGTGACGTCACCACAGGTGCTGTTACTGCACACAGCTAAGATGAAGACAGAAGAGAAGCCGGCTGCGCGATCAAGTGGATTAAGGTGAGTTAAATTATAATTATTTTTTTTTAACCCCTCCAGCGCTATTATACTATGCATTCTGTATTCAGAATCCTATTATTTTCCCTTATAACCATGTTATAAGGGGAAATAATACAATCTACAGAACACTGATCCCAAGCCCGGTTTAGGTACCAAACATGCACGATTTTTCTCACGCGAGTGCAAAACACATTACAATGTTTTGCACTCGAGCAGAAAAATCGCGCATGTTCCCGCAACGCACCCGCACATTTTCCCGCAACGCCCGTGTGAAAGAGGCCTTAGAGTTCTGGGGAGAGATGCTCCAATGTTGTTATTTCATGGGGAATATGTCTGGAGAGCCCTCTTTTATCGGGGGGGGGGGGGGGGGACACCAATACAGCTGTATGGCGGTCTTACATCATCACTGCGCTGCTTTGTCCGCATGTTCCGCTGTCATGGCTTACAAAGTACTAATAATTCACTACACGGTTTCTGGAAATGACCTACAAACCTGAACTGAAGCTAAATCTGACAGGCAGACATCCCGCCATGACATACGCCCATGGCTAGCGGTAGATTGGGCTGTGGCTGCAGGCATCAGTCAGAGGCGTTCGCTGGCTGCTTACCATATTACCTCAGGTCATTATACTCCCCATGAATAATTCATGTCATGGAAGCTGCTCCCTGTGCATATCTGCCAGCCGCTGCCTGGTTTCTACAGGAAATTGAATCTTTCATTCCACAGACCATTTCCCTCCAGTCGTTCTGAAGAAACAAGCTACAAAGTCACCTTGATATAGAGCGCCATCACACCGATCATCACGGAAAGCATAAAAAGGCGTAAAAGACAAAAAAATGGATTTCTAAAATGCAAATCCGTGAGTCAGACGTATGTTATCATGTTCGTTGTATACAGCCGCTTCTTGGTTTTATCTGCTACTGGGAAAGCTCAGTGACAACCAGTATGGCCGTCACTAAAATTCTAATTGGGATTACCACCTAGTTCTCCTCTATAGATGTGGAAGAGGGAGACACTCTGCATATATGTCATACAGGAGCGATTATTAACACCTTTTTTGCTTTTTTTAATTTTTTACTCCTCCCTGCTGTCCAGGAGCCATAACGTTTTTATTTTTCTGTTCACATAGAAAATAAAAACGTTATGTTCACAATAAACTGTAATTTCTAATGGCACTATTTAACCCTTTTTGGACCAAGCCACTTTTCACCTTAAGGACCCGGCCATTTTTAGCAAATCTGACCAGTGTCAGACTTGGAAAACCGAACTGATCCGGCAAGATAAACAACTGGCTGGCTGCCAACACCAACTGCAATGAGCTTCGTGAGCAGGATGGAAAACAACCTCTTCTTAGGGGGTTTATGGACTCAGGTAAATAGTAGAGAGAAAACGCGACCGAGGCGTATACCTTATCAGCACTGAAACAGGCAAGCATAGTACAAATCAGTAATAAATAAATAATAAGCAAATAAATAATTAGCCCTCAGAACGGACAAAAACAAATAGGTAATTAGCCCTCAGAACGGACATAAGAGAGAGGGAGGGAACTGGGAGGGTCAATACTCGCCTCCGTGTCTTTCATAAAATCATGACTTTACGTCATAAACTAGGAAAATCACGCAATTTTATCTCAAGACACGGAGGCTCCTATTGCTAGTTTAAAGCCGGTTAATGATAGAGGCGAACACGTGCGGATCCGGTCTGAAATAAAACTCCCTAAACGTAGAAACGCGTAACCAGTCCGGCAGTTTCATGACATCCTCCAGACGAGCCCCTGACATTGCCAACGACGTGGTGCCCCACAAACAGAATGTGGAAAAATGGAAGTGTCTATGCCCGACAAGGAGAGAATCCACTTAATCCATCGCGACAGAGTGACACTGGTAACCAGGGCATAGGGTTGACGGAAAGAAATGAACAATTGCAGAAAAGTTGGGGACCGGAGCAATAGGGTACTGGACTCATACTCTTTCAAGCATGCGACTGGGCAGAGCGCCAAAGACGACGGGAAACTGGGATAAGAGACCGAACTAATATTGGTCTTAGTACAGCAGGAAATATTAAACGTAAAACGTAACGTAAAACGTAACCACCTCAGGGGTAAGGGACCATGTGTCATAATCCAAGGCTCGGACATCCAAAACCCGAGACAAGACAAAACAGGGTAGCCAACTTGGCCAACAATTGGCGAAGCGACAAAACATCGTTAGCCGGCCAAGCCGAAAGAAAAGACAGAACCATGGAGACCTCCCAAGAGATCGTAAAGCGAGGGCGAGTGAGGCGGGAGCCTCTAAGCAACCGACACACGAGCGGATGGCGTCCCGCAGGACAGCCCTCGCAACCCCTATGCCCGGATGAGATGGCCGACCTAAAGACATTAATAGTGCGGTAGGCCTTGCCTTCCTCATATAGAGAGGTGAGGAATTGGATAACGTTATTCACAGATGTAGTAGCGGGATCCAGGTCCCGAAGGAAGCACCAACGAGACCAAGACTGCCAGGCTGCCCGATAGGCCCTTCTGGTGCCGGGGGCCCACGCACTCTCCAAAAGGAATCTAGCCGTCTCCCAAACCTCCAGGATCTCCCAGGAACTCCTGATACTCTGCATGCCAGAAAACGTAAGGAGCCCTCAAAAAGCAATGGGTGTGCCTGGTTCATGGGACCTAGCAGAAGTGCCGGGTGGCTGGGAAGCAGGAGGGGCCTGTCCACCAGCAACTCCAGCAGTTGTGGGAACCAGGATTGGGTCCCCCAAAAGGGTAATATTAGGGCGAGCTCTGATGCTTTGCGACGGACGTTGGCCAGGACTCGAGGAATCAGAGAGAACGGCGGGAAGGCATACATCAGGGCACCGGACCACTGCTGAAGAAAAGCGTCCACCGCCTCCGCGGCTGGGTCCGGCCTCCAACTGAAATATCTGGGAAGCTGGGCGTTCCAGCGGGACGCAAAAATGTCGATGGAGAACGGCCCCCAATGTGATGAAATGGTGGAGAACACCGTCACGTCTAACCTCCAATCTCTAGCATCGGAAATGTAACGCGAGCTCCAGTCGGCGAGAGTGTTGTGGAGTCCCGGAAGATACTCCGCCACCACCGAGACGTTGTTGGCCAGACAATAATCCCAGAACTCCTTCGCCAAGTGGGTCAGCATGGTGGAGTGGGTGCCCCCCATGCAATTGATCTAGCGGACCGCCGAGACATTGTCCATCCGGAGACGGATGCATGCCTGGCTCTCCCGCTGGCGAAGCTGCGAATCGCGAATGAACCTGCCAGGAGCTCCAGGGCATTGATGTGTAGGTGCGACTCGTCCGTCGACCATGGGCCTCCAGTGGATACTCCCTCGCAGTGGGCCCCCCAGCAGTGGAGACTGGCATCCAACTCCACAATCAAATCCGGTTGGGGACCGATGATCGCCTTGCCGTTCCATGGGGAGAGGTTGCCGATCCACCGCGTCAGCTTGTCTCGGGTCTCTGGATCCAGCGAGATCAGGTCCGCTCTCCCGTCTGCAGGTGGGCGATCTTGAGTCGCCAGAGGGCGCGATAATGCAGAGGTGCCGGAAAGATCCCCTGAATAGATGAAGATAAGAAACCTATCACTCGAGCCAGATGACGGATAGATACTTGGGGCAGCGCCAGAGTGTGGCGCAACTCCTTGCAAATCGCTGAAGGGAGACTGAGCATCATTGATGATGAATCTACCATGAAGCCTAGAAATTCCATGGTTCTGGACAGGGTCAGACATGACTTCTCGTGGTTGATGATGAAACCTAAGTCGGACAGGAGGGTCATAGACATCTGCAGATGGACCAGGAGGGTGGAACAATCCCTGGCCATGATCAGAATGTTGTCCAGGTAAATTATAAGTCTCACCCCCCGGCCGCGGAGCCACTCCACCACTGGGCGCATGAGCTTGGTGAAGCACCAGGGGGCGGAGGACAGGCCGAATGGAAGGCACGTGAAGCGCCAGATGCTCCCCTTCTAGTGAAACTGGAGCAGATCCGTAAGTGAGGATGCAATCGGGACCGTTAGGTACGCATCTTTGAGATCCAACTTCACCATCCAATCGTCTGGCAGAAGCATGTCCCTGAGCAGGTGGATGCCCTCCATTTTGAAATGGCGGTACCTGATAAAAGCGTTCAGAGCCTTGAGGTTGATGACAGGTCGCTGTTGACCCCCTTTATTTTCGACTAGAAAGATGTTGCTGATTACACCTCCGTGAGCATGAGGAGCCCGCTCCACGGCTCCGTTTTGACATAACATAGAAACATAGAATGTGTCGGCAAATAAGAACCATTTGGCCCATCTAGTCTGCCTAATATACTGAATACTATGAATAGCCCCTTGCCCTATCTTATATGAAGGATGGCCTTATGCCTATCCCATGCATGCTTAAACTCCTCCACTGTATTTGCAGCTACCACTTCTTCAGGAAGGCTATTCATGCATCCACTACTCTCTCAGTAAAGTAATACTTCCTGATATTACTTTTAAACCTTTGCCCCTCTAATTTAAAACTATGTCCTCTTGTAGCAGTTTTGTAGCAGCATTTCCTGCTGCTCTATGACATTGTCTGCCTACCTTTAAAGGGAACCTGTCACCTGGATTTTGTGTATAGAGCTGAGGACATGGGCTGCTAGATGGCCGCTAGCACATCTGCAATACCCAGTCCCCATAGCTCTGTGTGCTTTTACTGTGTAAAAAAAACTATTTGATACATATGCAAATTAACTTGAGATGAGTCCTGTCCCTGACTCATCTCACATACAGGACTCATCTCAGGGTAATTTGCATATGTTTCAAATCGTTTTTTTACACAATAAAAGCACACAGAGCTATGGGGACTGGGTATTGCAGATGTGCTAGCGGCCATCTAGCAACCCATGTCCTCAGCTCTATACCCAAAATCCTGGTGACAGGTTCCCTTTAAGTCTTCTGAAATAATGACCCCTAAATCCCTTTCATCTGAACTGATACTGAGGTTAGGACAGTATCACTGATTTTATATTCTGCTCTTGGGTTTTTTAGGCTCCAGGTGCATAAAGCCTCCAATTCTGCGTCTATGAGGGATCGCACCGATTATGACCAAATCATGAGGTGTGGAGGGGGCATGACTAGAGGAACATCCATGAGGTCTATGTGAAAGCCCCGAACCGTGGCTAAAACCCAGGGGAAAAAAGCTGGAGTCTGCCCCCTATACAACTGGCTGAAGAAAGGAGATGAGGTTGTAGACTCACCAAAGGGATGCCTGAGATTCTGAGTTTCTCTGTAGGCTCTCACTCTTCCTGGAACACCACGGGATGGGAAGAAGGATGGCTGGTGCCTTGGATCCTGACCTGAAGTCCGGTAGGAGGAGGGGCCTCGACCCGAACCCCGGGTCTGAAAGGATGACCGGCCGGACAGACGGCCCCTTGCACTGCCGGCCCTGGAAGGAGGAGGGTTGGTCTCCTGAGCAGGATTTTCCTGCATCACTAAAGACGGTGTAGAGGGCCTATGGGGGGCGCAGAGGACATGATGGGGTGTACCGAACAGGGGTTAGTCACCCCACACTAAGAAGGGACAGGACCTGAGGTGACACGACAGTGCAGTGCAGGGGCCGCGCGCTGAATACACTCTCAGCGGTGCGGCCGATGCGGTGAAAAGATGGCGTCCTGAAATCTCGCGAAAACCCGCAAGATCTCGGGCGCAGAGCCGAAACAGGGAGGAGAAGCGCCGGAGAGGCAATGGCGCCGAAGCGGACGCTGCCAGCCCTAGAGGCGGGGCGAGTGAGCAAGGAACACCTGTTTGAAAACCCGGCAGGCGGCGGTGGGAGGCACGTACCGAAAGAACGCCAGGCAGAATACCCCCCGTGGTATAGCAGGGGACGGCGCAGGAAGAAAAAAAATATATAAAATAATAGGATTCAGGAATAACAGTAAAAACTACCTAAGCATATGTAGGGGACAGACAGTTAAGAAATAAGCACTCCCGCAAAATTAAGCAATGAGCTTGACAAAAGAAACCACAAGAGCCTGCAGAACAGGCACAAGTGTAATACTTAGCTGAGGTGGCAGCAGCAAAGAAAGAGGAAGATCTGGTTGGGGGAGGTCCCTTTATACGGTGACTATGGGGAGGGGCTATTACCTCATTTTAGTAGTTATGTTCCTTTTTCTTTGCTGCTGTGTGGTACAGTAAAGGAAGGGTTAAAGCAATAGGAGCCTCCGTGTCTTGAGATAAAATTGTAAGCTACCATGTTACATTTGAAGACCCTCTAGAGTAGAAACTCCAAAAAAGTGACCCCATTTTAGAAACTACACCCCTCAAGGTATTCAAAATTGATTTTACAAACTTTGTTAACCCTTTAGGTGTTCCACAAGAATTAATGGAAAATGGAGATGAAATTTCAGAATTTCACTTTTTTGGCAGATTTTTCATTTTAATCAATTTTTTCCAGTAACAAAGTAAGGGTTAACAGCCAAACAAAACTCAATATTTATTGCCCTAATTCTGTAGTTTACAGAAACACCCCATACTGTATGTGGTCGGAAACTGCTGTATGGGCACACGGCAGGGCGCAGAAGGAAAGGAACGCTATATGGCTTTTGGAAGACAAATTTCACTGGGATAATTTTAACTTGCCATGTCATATTTGAAAACCCCCTGATGCACCCCCTAGAGTAGAAACTCCAAAAAAAGCCCCCATTTTGGAAACTACAAGATAAGGTGGCAGTTTTGTTGGTACTATTTTAGGGTACATACTGTATGATTTTTGGTTGCTCTATATTACACTATATATTTGTGAGGCAAGGTTACAAAAAATAGTGTTTTGGCAACGTTTAAATTTTTTGTTATTTATAATGTTCATCTGACAGGTTAAATCATGTGGCATTTTTTTAGAGCAGGTTGTTACGGATGCGACAATACCAAATATGTCTTTTTTTGGTTGTTTGTTTCAGTTTTACATAATAAAGCATTTTTCCCAAAAAGGCTTTTTTAGTGTCTCCATATTCTGAAAACCATAGTTTTTTAAAATTTTTGGGGCGGCTGTCTTATGTAGGACCTCATTTTTTTTCAGTATAAAATAACGTTTTGATTGGTACTATTTTAGGGTGCCATGTGATGTAAGGTGACAAAAAAGCCTTTTTTGCCCCTTTTTTTTTTTTTACAGTGTTTACCTGAGGGGTTAGGTCATGGGATATTTTTAGACAGCAGGTTCTTACGGACGTGGCGATACCCAATATGTATACTTGTTTTTATTTATGTAAGTTTTACACAATGATATCATTTTTTAAACAAAAAAAATCATGTTTTAGTGTCTCCATAGTCTGAGAGCCATAGTTTTGTTATTTTTTTGCCGATTGTCTTAGGTAGGGTATCATTTTTGTGGGATGAGATGCCAGTTTGATTGGCTCGATTTTGGGGTGCATATGACTTTTTGATCGCTTGCAATTACACTTTTTGTGATGTAAGGTGACCAAAAATAGCTTTTTTTTACGGTATTCACCTGAGGGGTTAGGTCATGTGGAACTTTTATAGAGCAGGTTGTTATGGATGTGGTGATACCTAATATATGTTGTTTTTTTTTGTTGTTTTTTACATTTAACACAATAAAAGCATTTTTGAAACAAAAAAATCATGTTTTAGTGTCTCCATAGTCTAAGAGCCATAGTTTTTTTTATTTTTTGGGCGATTGTCTTAGGTAGGGGCTAAATTTTTTTGGTATGAGGTGACGGTTAAATTGGTACTATTTTGTGGGGCATACGCCTTTTTGATCGCTTGGTGTTGCACTTTTAGTGATGTAAGGTGACCAAAAAAAGTTTCTTACCACATTTTTTATTTAATTTTTTTGACGGTGTTCATCTGAGGGGTTAAGTCATGTGATATTTTTATAGAGCCGGTCGATACGGACATGGCGATACCAAATATGTCTACTTGTTTTTGTTCCCTATTTTTTACAATTTTCTTGTATTTTATTTTGGGAAAAGGAATTTATTTTATTTTTTTCTTGAAACTTTAAATTTTTTTTGTAAAACCTATTTTTTAAACTTTTTTTTATTAACATTTTTTCCCCCACAACTTCTGGGGGTCTGATCCCCTTTACAATGCATTACAATACTTCTGTATTGTGATGCATTGGCTGTAAGTGTATTACACACTGTAATACACTTACAGCTTCCTGGATCTCACAGGCTCTCCTGGAAGGCAGTCACGATGGACACCCCGCACACCTCTGAAACTTGCACGTGCCGCGGTCAGCGATGACCACGGCAGTGCAAGGGTTAATGCGCCGGCATCAGTGATTTCACCGATGCCAGCGCATATAGCAGGGGTCCGGCTATCAGTGACTGCCGGACCCCTGCCACGGATCGGGCGGGCGTAGCTCCTGCACCCGCCCGATCACCATGCCATACATGTACGGCTCTGGGCGTTAAGTCACGTCCGGTTGCGCCGTACATGTACGGTGCTGGTCATTAAGGGATTAAAGGGCGTTCTCCAGGCTTTTAATATTGATGACCTATTGGACCCTTGCTGATCTGATATTGATGACCTATCTTGAGGATAGGTCATCAATATTAAAAGCCCAGAGACCCCCACTAATAATATTGCGATGTAGTGGGAAGCTGAAAGAAATTCCAAATGGGGTGAAATTGGAAAAAAAACAAAAACATAATTCCCCCACAGTTTTATGAGTTTTGTTTTTACAGTGCTCCCTATGCGGTAAAAATGCCCATTGCTCTTCATTCTCCGGTTCAGTATGATTGCAATGATGGCACATTTATATAGTTTTTCTTGTGTTTTAAAGAAGTAAAAACTTTAGAAAAAAATATGGGGGTTATTTATTTAACAGAAATATGCTTAAACTAGGCCTTTTTCTGGTGCAGATTGTGGCACAAAGGTCAGGGTATTAGAAACAACCAGCGGCTCCCCCGTTCGCTGTGTGGGGGAGCTATACTAGATCAGGAGGGCAGCACTCCCGGGTTTTCAGCACTTAGATGCTGTGGTCACATGTCTGTGATCGGCGATAGCAGCATGCATCTGGTGGCTATGGTAGCCATTCCACTCCAGAGCAGGCACCATCTTTAAAGACCCGACATGTCAACGTTATGAACTAAAAGGCATCACGACTGAAGGATGCCATACTTGATGTCTGTCTGTTATGAGGAAAAAATGTAAATAATAAGGGGGTCATTTATTAAGATTGGCGTTTTGGACGCTGGTCTTAATAACCCCTATATGTGGCGGTGGGTCCGTTAAAAAGTTATGAACAGGCACTGGCCTCTATCCAGTGGCAGTCTAAATGTAAGACAGCTTCCTCTAAGGCTGCATGCACACGGCCGTTGTGCAGCCGTTCCGTGCATTAGGGACCGCAATTGCGGTGCCCAATGCACTGGGCAACATCCGTGCAGCGGGCCGGGCCCATTTAACTTAAATGGGTCCGTGATCTGTCCACACTGCCCAAAAAATATGACATGTCATATTTATTTGCGTGCGGAACAACGGAAAGAAACACCACGGAAGCACTGCGTAGAGCTTCTGGTGTTCCGTTCCATGACTCCATTCCGCATCTCCGGAATTGCGGACCCTATGAAGTGAATAGGTCCGCATCCGTGATGCATGGTGCACACGGCCTGCGGCCGTGGATTGCTAACCCACCATTTGCGGGTGGCAATACGGCCACAGCCGCCCAACGGCCGTGTGCATGAAGCCTAAAACAGGCGTAGAAAATTATGAATGAGACGGGTCTACCGGCCTGTCCCCTGCCCACTTTTTTAAACCTGGGTTGAGCGGGGAAAAGCCGCAGATTATGGAGCAAATAACCTTTGCACCGCAATCTGCTCCAGAAATATGACTCATATAGACATATTTCTGGATAGTAAATGACCCCCTAAGTCTTTGAAAATTCATATCATTTTTTTAATATTCCCCCACTCCCCAGCAGGACCTGGTGAGGGAAGTATACTTACCTACTCCCTGACACTAGGTTCGTCTCCACGGGGCCACCTCTGTTTTCACTGTGATTCTCTTCCCACATGTAAACTTCCAGTATGACTGGGGACATGTGCGCCGCTGCAGCCAATGACTGGCTGCGGCGGTGACTTGTCCCCACGTGCCACATGGAGGATCTGTCCTGACCCACATTATTACTTTCCCTTGCGTTCCTGCAGTCAGATGTCCTGCTCATGCACAGCTGGCCGTAGACACAAGTATCAAGTATGCTAACCTGCTGCTTGATCCCGTGTTCCCAGGAGATACCAGAGACAACCACTTACCACCTTCTCTGCCTTACCTCAATCATGCGCACAATTTGAGCTGAGATCGATGGCCACTTCCAGGCAGCAGCTTCCTCCCTCTCAGGCTGCTGAGGGATCATATCCCAGATGATGTCATTCTCGGCCTCACTCATCTTTTGCAGCCTTAACATATGGGCCCCCAACTTGTCCGGCCTGAGAAACCTCTGGGGACATTGCTGAGTACAAGTGCAGTCGTATAGGGAGGTTAAATCTCATGTGATCACATTTAGAGGTAGCAAAGTAAGAAAAAGGTGCAAATGTCCAAATACCAGATAATTTAAAGAAAACCTGTCTCCTCTCCTTGTATTTCTCCATGTAATAACAATTCTGGTGCGTTTATTCTTATGACTTTATGTTGCGTCATTCCTCTATTATTCCTGCTAGAAGTTATGAATTAATTACTAGCAGTTTGCAAAAAAAAAGTCCAGATGGGTGTTACCAGTTGGTGGCTGTGTTGCTGCACAAGCAGCACTGATTGGATAGGGTCAGACTGTGCAGTGACCCCCCCCCCCCCCCCCCAACTGGTAACACCCATCTGGACCTTCATTGCATGGACCTGCACAGATAAGCCATAATTGCTAAGAGACATGTGGCTCTTAAAGGGGTTGGCATATCGCTAGGATATGCCACCAATGTCTGATAGCTGAGGGTCCCACCTCTGGAACCCGCACCTGTCTCTAGAACGGAGGCTGTGCGGCTGCACTCCATTCATTTCTATGGGAGTGACAAAAATAGCCGAGCGCTGAATGGAAAGTGCACCTTTAACAATTGTGGTGCTTCAGATGCCAGCAGGAGATAGATTAAGACTGGCATGTAAAATGCTAGCCTGAATAAATGCCCCCCTATATGTTTTAACAAAAAAATAGAGCAGATTGGTAATATGGAGGTGTCCATGATGCAGCCAAAGAAAGCTCCGCACATGATCTGATCATCGCAGGTCCGGCTGTGAAAACGTATTATTACATGGCTCCTGTTATGGTCCTATGTGGATGCTGTAAAACCGCAATCCATTTGTCGTTGACTAGACTGGGGTGTGGAGGAAGGAATCCACTAGGGTGCAGTCTTAACCCCTGCAAGGAGCTATGGACTAGTCTCTCCTGCAAAAGGATTACCAGGGTGTGGTCCCTAGAATAGTCATGGATTGGGGGCAGTAAAATGTATAGGGGGATATAGCAGCCAGGTCAAGAACCATGCTAAGGGTCATCATCAGGAGATCAGTCAGAATGTGACAGACCAGAGGATGAGAAAGAAGTGAAGTCAAGAACAGAGTCAAGGATTGGAGTAGAACAACAGATGCCAGATGAAACATCCAAGGGTTGAGGCAGAGACAGAGAACCAGGTCGAGGTCAGAACCAGGGTCAGCCAGAAATCAGACCAGCAACTGATAGCGCAATGAACAAGGGCTAGCACAGGAATGAGCCACAATCAACAACATGGCAGTACAATGTTCCTTTAAATAGGCCACCAAGTCTGACATCATCTTCAAGTGGCGGTTGTCTTAGTAAACCACAGTCTGAGCAGGAGAGCTCTGACCCAAAGCAGGCTCATGGCAGAGGAAGAGGAAGCATCCAGATGTTTGCAACCAGACTTGGCTCATCAAATTAATGGACAACCACTTAATTTATGGCTGTCACGCTGAGAGCCACTCTCAAACTTGCTTTTGCTGATCTAGGTCAGACCCAAGAGAGATACCACCATCTAGAATGGTGAAGGTGATGGGGCAATTATATTAGAAGTAGGAGGCCATCATGACCTCACCGCACCATCTAGAAATGGTCAACATTGCTTGATAACCAGTCCAAGCCTTTGCCTTCAGTACCGCCGCATTATTTCCAGCAGTACCCCTTGTATGGATGGAATTATTAGTCTGCGTGACTGTGCAACCATGATTGAATTTTATAAATCATTATGAATCCGGCATCCATTTCTTTTCCATCCACAGTTGACCTCATCTGGGTGAATCCTGCCAGGTTTATTTAATTACAAGGCTCATTGAACAAAGCCGAAAGTGTAAGTCACTATAGAAATGAAGATAATTGTATTAGAGGAGGTTGTGATCTGGGGAATGAGCAGATATATGAATGGAGCGATGGTACGAGATGACTTGAAATCTTAATTAATGGGGCTATAGAACAGAACGTTATCTGTGCTGAAATTCTGAGATTCTCCTACAAACAGTATTCATGAGAGCAAATTTTAGGACAGAGGCATAATTGAAAGGTTTTACCAGCCCCATGGGAAGGTTAGAGTGAGGGCACATTTTCTGTTAAAAAAAAAGTAAAAATAAAAAAATATATAGATATATTAATAAAAAAACAAAGTAAAAGTGCAACTCCCAGCATGGTCTGACAATTGATCAACAAGAAAAATGGAGGGTGGTCCCTAAGGGGAGATAGTGCGGAAACACTCTCCCGGGATGTACTGCTCTGTAACAGGGATAGTGAATAGAAATGAGGGGCAGTAGCGTATTATAAAAAACTAAGGTTTATTAGAATTAATTAAGATCCCAAATTTGGGAAAACAAGCCCCTACTAGCCGAAACAACACAGACAACAATGTGGGGCCCACGTGGGTGAGTCCCCACAAGGTAGGTCCCTCAGTCAGAGCTGACCACCAGTTAAACACAAAATTGGGGTCTTTGGCGGGTGCCGTAGACATAAAATGATGCCATAGGGCAAAGTAAAGGGTAGATCTTACCGGGAGTGCCAGTCAGGACAGATGTACTCCAGTGCACAGGAGGTGGAGGAGCTGCTTGTGTTATGAGACACATCCTCTTGTCCGTGATACCAGGGTTCCAAGGGGCTACAGGGAAGAGTCTATCCCTGTTAATGCCCTACTTGGCCTATAAGTCCCTATGGTATCCTCCTAACACGGGGTCCTGTCCCCGCAAGGGGTGGCCACGTCCGGAACCTAGCCCTATTAAGTCGCCCTAGGTAGCCCTAAAGTGACAACAATTTAGTCCTGATGATGATAAGGGCTGCCAGAGTGAGATGGGGGAAATGGGTATGATATATGTATATAGGGTCCCGGCCCTACGCGTTTCGTTATTTTGGGAATATATCAAAGTATAAAGGGTGCCTCCACTTTACTAAAAATAGACACCTTAACTCTTCAGGGGACAGGGGTCAAAGAGTGGAGGATAGTATCCCCACTCCTACCACCCTACGATATTATATCTAGATCTAGAGGGCCTATTGGTTAAAGAACCTGACTCGACCGGTGTGGTCCAAATCAGCCCAGATACAGTTCTGATCATGAAGCATAAGGCATAAGAGACAGCGCTCTCAGCCCAAAGTAGTAAATATCTAGGTTGGAAGGAGGGGTAAACAGGGGTAGCCCTGTGGGTTGCGCAGACCTGATTGGACTGGTATAGTCCAGAACAGTCCAGATACGATTTTCAACATGGAGCGCGTATGGCGAATGTCATGTGAAGCGGTAGTGCAGGTAGACTGACCGCTTCTGTATCGGCGTCTACAGAAGCGGTCAGTCTACCTGCACTACCGCTTCACATGACATTCGCCATACGCGCTCCATGTTGAAAATCGTATCTGGACTGTTCTGGACTATACCAGTCCAATCAGGTCTGCACAACCCACAGGGCTACCCCTGTTTACCCCTCCTTCCAACCTAGATATTTACTTCTTTAAAATTTGGGATCTTAATTAATTCTAATAAACCTTAGTTTTTTATAATACGTTACTGCCCCTCATTTCTATTCACTATCTCTGACAATTGATCATCATCTTCTGTGTCCCAGAGATAGGCATGCCCGCAGACATATAATGTGCCACAATATGTGCCCCCAAAGATATACTGTGTTGCCATATGTGCCAGACATACTAAGCATACTCTCATTTGCTTGCTGCCCCCAAATCTTCTTACTACCAGATTTTGCAGTGTAAGGCTCTTCCGATGCTGCACCCAGATTGTGACAGGCCTTCCCACAGCTACACCCCCAGCCTTACTATATTGAGAAAAGGGGTTTTCTATACTTATTAAGCTAATACATATTACTGGTGTCTTCACAGGCACAGTACTGTATGTGACTATGAAGAAACCAGTAAAATGTATTAGCTTTCTAAGCATAGAAAACCCCTATTCTCAATATAGTAAGGCTATACCCTGGAGGTAGGTGATCTGGCTTTTATATACAGGTTTTGGGTTTGAATCCTGGAGAATTTTTCTCCGGTTATTTATTTTCTCCCTAAACCATAATAACATTTACTAGAAATTAAAATCTTATGTATATGGCAGATGGTCTGATGCAAGTAACGTACTCTATCGCAACTCAGGTGTAGTAGGAATGCTGAGTGGTGTAGTGCAGCCTAAATGTCTCTTATGTGTGTCATGGTGCTTCTACCTGGATACCACTGGACCCCAGGCTTTGTCTCCGAAGCAATAAAAAGGGGAATAATTGAGGGATTTGAAAGATTGAGTCCAGACCTTGTATGTAGTTGAACAGCAGCTTTACTTGAATAAACATTCATCAAAAACAATCTTCAAGCTTTATCTTGGTTCCTGCAGGCTTTGGCATAAACTGGCTAGGCTTTCTCAATGACTCTGCTTGCTTTCTCTCTCTCTGCTGTACTGACAGGCTTGCTTAATACTCTGCACTAAAGTCTGCTTAAGTCTGGTTACTGTACTTTAAGACTGTTCTGGTATCCTTAGATGGGGTGCCGTCGACGGCTATTCCCCTCCTGACACTCAGTAAAACATATATTCAGCCGAAGTACTCTTCCCCTTGCTGATTTCTCTTGTGGTGGCCGAAGAACAATTTCTCTGGCTCCTATGACTTCCAGACATCTCTCTTCATGGACCAGCAGAGCTTAGGGTGCTCTAGCTGGTGTGGGCACACCTGAGCTCTCCTGTCTCTCCAACTTCAACTCTCACTAGAACTAACTGGAAACTCCTGCCCCACCCTTCCGGCAGGAAGCAGGACTGGCCCACTTCTGCCCAAAGTGGGGATAATGGAATGGTAAGTTCCATTCTCTTTAACTATAGCTCTGCCATTTGCGCTGCCACCTATTGGTGAACCAGGTACATAACATGAACATAACAGTTGCATAAGGATATTAGGAATGTACAGTGTATAGGACCTGGACAGAAATATATAAGATGGCATTTAGGTTAGACCATTATAGATAGTAGCAGGGTGCAGGATTGCTAACACCACTCCGGGGTGTTACATATATGATGTGATGCTATGACACAGCTCTAGCATGTGATACTCATACATTAATACTCCCAATATCTAGTTGAAGATCTGTTTCTCAGTGTGAAGGCAAGGTTTAATGCAGAGCTGAGTGTCACAGATGTGAGAAGCATGATTACATCTGCCTGCTTCTGCCCTCACCATGCTTGATGTCTAGCCCTGTCAATCAAGAGAGGGGGTAACAATACATAGGAATAAAAACAACACTATCCCTGCAGCTGTTTAACATATAGACAAAAGAGAGGTATCATTTTAATCAGCATGATCGACCCTGCCAGGCAGTATAGTTTAATAGAGTTGATCATGCTGATGGAAGCCCTTTAGAAATTCCCAAAAAAATTACAGCAGCACATAGAGTCATGATGTAGTGCTAGGATATGAAAAGGACCCTGGAGCAACGAGCGGTAAGTAATAATGGATCCAATACAATAAATAATGGCTGCCAGTGGGCCCACCATGGTCCGAAGAACCTGCCATGGCTGCAGTTAAACTCCTGCACAAAGAATACTTTCTAATATAGACAATCAAAAATCTTGAAGGGGACCATGATTTACATGGGTCCACCACAGCCATGTCCTGGTGATCTGTCCAGGTTAGGCTACTTTCACACTTGCGTTCAGAGCGGATCTAAGACGGATCCGTCTGCATTATATTGTTAAAAAAAATTCTAAGTGTGAAAGTAGCCTCAGACAGGATCCGTCCAGACTTTACATTGAAAGTCAATGGGGGACGGATCCGTTTGAAGATTGAGCCATATTGTGTCAATTCAAACTGATCCGTCCCCATTGACTTACATTGTAAGTCTGGACGGATCCGCCTTGCCTCCGCACGGCCAGGCGGACACCCGAAGGTGTCCGCCTGCTGAGCGGAGGCTGAACGCTGCCAGACTGATGCATTCTGAGCGGATCCGCATCCATTCAGAATGCATTAGTGCTGGACGGAAGCGTTCGGGGCCGCTTGTGAGCCCCTTCAAACGGAGCTCACAAGCGGACACCCGAACGCTAGTGTGAAAGTAGCCTTAGAATATGTGGACTGTCCCACAGTAGTCAAGATTTAGGGAGAAGCTAAATGATAAAAAAATATAAAAATAGACTAAAACAATGCCTTTCTTTTGTCTATATGCTAAACAGCTGCAGAGAAAGCAGGTGTTTTTAATCAGATGCAAATGAGAAGTTCGAGCACCAGGAGGCAGGGCTGCATCCTTTGAGCACCCCCTGCACACTCCCCTTCCTCTAGATTGACAGGGGCTAGACATGCTGATGGCAGAGCTGAGTCCTAGCATCTACATATGATATACACTATGTACTATAGCTTCACCACATTGAGATATGGTCAGAAAGCTAATATACATATTACTGCTTTATTCACAGACACAATATACGATTATAAAGACACCAGCTATATGTGTCAGCTTAGAAGCATAGAAAAAAACATGCATCTTATGTGGTAATGCTTTAGCTTTGTGTTAAATGCATGGTTTTGCATGTTTTTTTTCTTCCACATTTTACCTATAATAAATGTCTGTATCCTTATCATGAAAAGAAGTGTAATAGGAATAGCTCACTCCTATGCAAAAATAGGAACCAGGTGCTCTAGGCCAGAAAAGCTGTATCACCCATACAGACGAGTATTGAAAATAAATAAATATATTGGACTGGCACTCTGTATGTGTGGTGATATGGAATAAAAAGGGGCAAAGGTGCAATATAAAGTGATCACAAATTTAATTCAAAAAGCTCAAAATGCAATAAAATACACACAATTGGATAAAATATATAAAAAAAGACACTAAAAATGTATAGCAGCACTGAAGTATATTAGTTCATTTGGTATTTCATGATGTAAAGTTCATTCCATATAGGGAACCAAAAATACATAGAATGTTGTCCTTTCTCATACAAATAGCTATATGGAAGGTGCAGAAGCGCTTGGTTTAATAGTAGTGCGTCCTGTGTATAATTTGAACACATACTGGCCCAGATTCAGGTAGATTTGCCCATTACTTACACCTGAGCCGCTCAGCTGAATTTCTCTGCGCTGGAGCAATTTTGCCAAATTGCCACCTGATTCAGGAATCGTTTGTTCATTTAATTTGCTCCTGTTTAAGGCAAAGCTGAGGGTGCAAGGCCGTGCAAGTCAAAGTGGGTGTGCCCCTATGTAAATGAGGAATTTTCGGCTCAGCAGAGGTTTGCTAGCAGAATTTCAGGGCAAATCCTGCTCAGCTGCTTGCACTGAGCAAATAAATAGGAGCAGACTTGCGCAGGTTCTTTGCTGAATTTCATCCTGCTTTTTCCTACCCCCCCCCCCCCTGAGCAAGGAAATTCAGCCCTTTTGCAAGACATGGCACCTCCCAAAGGGACCAAAATAAGGAAGGCCAACTTTGTGGCTGCAGAGATGGACATCCTGATTGCTGCACTCCAGCAGCATAAGGAAGTCCTATATGGTGCCCAGCGGGCAAACACCACCATTGCCCAAAGGAGGGCTATATATGAAGCCATTGCCCTGGACATCAATGCCCTGGGTAATGAAGTGCGTACCTGGGATGACATTTGGCCATCTTTTGCTAACTTGCCCCTGCTTTTAACAGGAGCAAGTTTGCCCAGGGAAAAAAGCTTGCACGCTTCCAGCGCAAGATGCGCATCACACGCGCATGTTTCTGAATCATCGGCAGTACCTAATTTGCATATTCGCTGAGGGAATTCCATGAAGGCGCAACTTACACCCCGCGCAAAATTGCACGCAAATTGCGCAGGAACAGCTAGGCTGCGTGCGCGGGAAAATGGCCGCATTTCAGGCTTAACTGGTTTACAGAATCAGCCGCAAATTTGCATAGGAGCAAATCAGTACTTGCGCGGCGCAAATCACACTTGTTCCCGCGCAAGTGCTTCTTGAATCTGGGCCACTGTGTTCAAATTATACACAGGACGCACTACTATTAAACCAAGCGCTTCTGCACCTTCCATATAGCTATTTGTATGAGAAAGGACAACATTCTATGTATTTTTGGTTCCCTATATGGAATGAACTTTACATCATGAAATACCAAATGAACTAATATACTTCAGTGCTGCTATACATTTTTAGTGTCTTTTTTATATATTTTATCCAATTGTGTGTATTTTATTGCATTTTGAGCATTTTGAATTAAATTTGTGATCACTTTATATTGCACCTTTGCCCCTTTTTATTCCATATCACCACACATACAGAGTGCCAGTCCAATATATTTATTTATTTTGTATCCTTATCATATTGAGAATAATGTTTTTAGGCTTAAAAAGCTAACAAACATTGCTGGTTTCTTTATAATCATATATTGTGTCTGTGAATAAACCAGTAATAGTTTTTAGGTTTCTAAGCAAAAAAACACAACAAAAACCACTATTCTTAATATAGTAAGGCCTTTATTATTATTATTATTATTATTATTATTATTATTATTATCGTATGTTATTCATTATAGTATAGCCATTTATTATGGGTTAAATGAGAGAGAAGAAAAAAATAACAGAAAAAAAGGTTTATGTAAGTCTCTCCCAAGATTAAAACCTGGGATGTCTACATGCAAAACCAAGCATGGAGACACATACAGTAGGTCTGCATAGAAGCTGTAGACACAATTGTAGACTTTTAATGAAAAATGTTTGCAGATTTGCTTAATTTTTTTCTTATTTAAGATGTATTGGAGTAAAACATGGTTAGGAGTAAGAAAACAAGGAGGACTTTTCTTTTTTTTTTGTTTTCCCAGGACACATATTTAAACCATCATTTATGACACACAAGTCTATAATTATGCTTCCTTCCTTTTGATATTCGGAAAAGTTCCTTAATTTAGATGACTCATTGCTGACATTTATATGATCTTGTATGAAGGAAAGTGAAAACATCCTCTTCACTTCAAAAAACAGAAACGTCCCTAGTGGAACAAAAGACCATAACCTGAGATCCCTGGTACAAGTTTCATCCAAACACACCTTCATCAGCTCTTCTATGTGTAGTCTCTATGTGTAGACCATATGTTGTCCATGTCATCTATATGACAGATCACTCCCTCCTCAGCTCTCATAAGTATCAGACATAGTTTCCTCAGTACTTCTATGTGTCACACCACAAATCCTCACCTTTTGTGACAGACCATACCTTCCCAAGCTCTTCTATGTGTCAGACCGCAACTTTTCTGGTTCTTCTATGTGTCAGGCCACTACTTCTGAGCTCTTCCATGTGTCAGACCACTCCTTCCACAGGTTTTCTATATGTCAGACCACACCTTCTCTGGTTCTTCTATATCTCACTCTTTCCCTGGTTGCTCTACAGTATGTCTCCGACCACACCTCTTCGGCTTCTCTATGTGTCAGACCACACCTTTCCTGGTTCTACTATGTGTCAGACCACACCTTCCCTGGTTCTACTATGTGTCAGACCACACCTTCCCTGGTTCTACTATGTGTCAGACCACACCTTCCCTGGTTCTTTTATAGTATGTAGTATGTGTCAGAGCACTCCTTCCATGCTCTTCTATATGTCAGACCACACCTTTCCTGGTTCTTCCATGCCTCAAACCACACTTTATTCAGCTTCTCTATGTGTTAGGCCATGCCTTTCTCCTATCCTCTATGTGTCAGACCACACGTTCCCTGGCTTCTCTATGTGTTAGGCCATGCCTTCCTCCTATCCTCTATGTCTCAGACCACACGTTCCCTGGCTTCTCTATGTGTTAGGCCATGCCTTCCTCCTATCCTCTATGTGTCAGACCACACGTTCCCTGGCTTCTCTATGTGTTAGGCCATGCCTTCCTCCTATCCTCTATGTGTCAGACCACATGTTCCCTGGCTCCTCTATGTGTTAGGCCATGCCTTCCTCCTATCCCCTATGTGTCAGACCACACGTTCCCTGGCTTCTCTATGTGTTAGGCCATGCCTTCCTCCTATCCCCTATGTATCAGACCACACGTTCCCTGGCTTCTCTATGTGTTAGGCCATGCCTTCCTCCTATCCTCTATGTGTCAGACCACATGTTCCCTGGCTTCTCTATGTGTTAGGCCATGCCTTCCTCCTATCCTCTATGTGTCAGACCACATGTTCCCTGGCTTCTCTGTGTTAGGCCATGCCTTCCTCCTATCCTCTATGTGTCAGACCACATGTTCCCTGGCTTCTCTATGTGTTAGGCCATGCCTTCCTCCTATCCCCTATGTGTCAGACCACACGTTCCCTGGCTTCTCTATGTGTTAGGCCATGCCTTCCTCCTATCCTCTATGTGTCAGACCACATGTTCCCTGGCTTCTCTATGTGTTAGGCCATGCCTTCCTCCTATCCTCTATGTGTCAGACCACATGTTCCCTGGCTTCTCTATGTGTTAGGCCATGCCTTCCTCCTATCCTCTATGTGTCAGACCACATGTTCCCTGGCTCCTCTATGTGTCAGACCACACCTTTTCTGGCTCTTCTATGTATCAGACCATGCCTCCTCTTCTCTCCTATAGGACAGACAACTTTCTGCCTAATTACTTCAACCCAGACATCTAAATTTAAATGTTGTCCCTGTTAAGGGAAATATTAATTATTGATATTTTGGATAATACCAATAATTAATATTCATAAATAGGCGTGAATCGTCTAGTGATGACTCCGCCTATTTATGCCTAAAATAAGAACTAGCTACCTCTGTCGCCTATACACTCCACTGAACTAAACTACGTGCGACTTGCTACTACTATACTACGGCGGTCGCTAAAAACACCATACACTATATTATGAATAATAAAGTATTTATTACACAATACAATTATACAAGTCTAATAATACGCTATATCTATATATATTTATAGATCAATGGATATAAATATATATACATATAGGCGTATACACTGCAAGTAAAGTAACAGTACTACAATAAACACAGTATTATTAAACACAATACACAGTACACAATTCCCATTCCACCCCACACACTAACTATACATTACACTTACATACATTCATACGTATATCAGCAACCCACCCGTCTGGCTACTCACTGTCCCTACGGGGTACAAGGGGTTAATACAATGATGGCACTGCAAGGGTTAATACTTGCAGGCCAGGGATGTAGACAGGGATGTAGCCGTGGGTTACAGGTTAGTGTAATACAGGGGTTAATCTGCTGCTGGGTACTGCAGCAGGCTTTCAGGGCAGCAGCAGTGAAGGGGTTATTGCTGTAATACAGGGTTAATACAGCCCAGACAACGGAATGCTGGGGCTGCACACAGGGAGCAGGGGACTGGGGGCAGGGGTAACCCAGGAAAGGGTTAACAATGTTTGTAGGCAGGGGTAAGGAAGGGTTAATACAGCCCAGCAAGGGAATGCTGGCTCTGCACACAGGGAGCAGGGGACTGGGGGCAGGGAATTGCAGGGGCTAATGCTCTGCAGGGCAGGACTGGGGTATAGGGACTCTGCAGGACAGGGCTCTGCTAGGCAGGATCAGTCCAGAAAGGGGTTAACTGCAGGGTAAGGGTTAACCCAATGCAGGCCAGGGGTGAATAGGGGTAAATCAGGGCAGGGGTATTAGGGGTACTGCAATGCTGGAAGGAAAGGGTTACTCAGGCATCTCCAGGGGCATGTGGGGCTCTGCCTCTCTTCCTTCAGGGAGCTGTTCGGTCCATCTTCTCCGTTCATCTCTTTCTCTCCCATGCGTGTCTGTTTGAGGCCATCCCAAGAGAGCGCCTTTGTCCTGGCTTGGGCTAATATAAGCCCAAAAGCATGCTGCGCTTTTTGCTCCGGACAAAAATCCTGAACAAGGCCGGATCCGGAATGAATGCCCATTGAAAGGCATTGATCCGGATCCGGCCTTAAGCTAAACGTCGTTTCGGCGCATTGCCGGATGCAACGTTTAGCTTTTTCTCAATGGTTACCATGGCGGCCGGGACGCTAAAGTCCTGGCAGCCATGGTAAAGTGTAGCGGGGAGCAGCATACTTACCGTCCGTGCGGCTCCCGGGGCGCTCCAGAGTGACGTCAGGGCGCCCCAAGTGCATGGATCACGTGATCGCATGGCACGTCATCCATGCGCATGGGGCGCTCTGACGTCACTCTGGAGCGCCCCGGGAGCCGCACGGACTGTAAGTATACCGCTCCCCCGCTCCCCACTACTAATATGGCAACCAGGACTTTAATAGCGTCCTGGCTGCCATAGTAACACTGAACGCATTTTGAAGACGGATCCGTCTTCAAATGCTTTCAGTACACTTGCGTTTTTCCGGATCCGGCGTGTAATTCCGGCAAGTGGAGTACACGCCTGATCCGGACAACGCAAGTGTGAAAGAGCCCTAAGTCAGTATGATTATGGGAATACCAAATTGATATACTTTTTATGTTCTACTACTTTTTTTAAATAAAATCCCTTTTTAAAACAAGAGACTATTTTCTTTGTGTCGCCTTATCTCTGTGACCCATAGCTATCTTTCCATTGATGGAGCGGTGTGAGGGTTTGTTTTTTGCAAAGTGAACTGTCATTTTGTATTGGTACCAGTTTGGTGTACGTAAACTTATTGATAGCTTTTTGTTCCATTTTTTCAGTAGCAAAGTAACCAAAACACAGCACTTTAGCAATTTTTAATATTTTAAGAAGGTGGACATTTCCAGAAGCAGCAATGGCAAATATTTGTATTGGTTATCTTTTTTCATATGATAATTGGTAAAAGGGAGAGTCTCTGAAAAGTCATGTGTGACACTCTGAGGTCCCCTAGGACTGTATCCAACCCATTTCAAGTTCTTTAACGCCAAAACAGGATTAGTAATGTGACCGCGACGAGAGTCCCTGAGGCAGCCTGACTGTCTGCGATTTTGAATTATGGGATGAAGACTGGGCTGATCCTCAATAATAAATTGAGTACTAGAGCTCTAAATACTGCGCACAAGCAGTCTAAGGCTACCTTCACACTGGCATTTTGGCTTTCCGTTTGTGAGATCCGTCGTGGGCTCTCACACGCGGTCCAAAACGGATCAGTTTTACCCTAATGCATTCTGAATGAAAAAGGATCCACTCAGAATGCATCAGTTTGGCTCCGTTCAGTCACCATTCCACTCTGGAAGCGGACACCAAAACTGCTGTCCGCTTGACGAAACGGGGGACGGATCCGTTTTCTCTGACACAATCTGGCACAATAGAAAACTGGATAATTCTGACTAGCTATTGTCTCCTCCTCACGTAATGAAGTTCCCCGGACTCTAAGCTTGCTGTATTCTGTGTTTTTAGATCTCTTTCCTTTATATATCAGACATCCTTTCCATCCAATGTACAAGTTAAAAAAAAAAAACTGTCCGATCCTGGTTGGGATCTTATATAGTGCCTATGACATGTCCACTGACATCACCACTGAATAAGGCCTCATGCACACGACCGTTTTTGTTTAAGGTCCGCAAAAACGGGGTCCGTAGGTCCGTGATCCGTGACCTTTTTTCCGTCCGTGGGTCTTCCTCGATTTTTGGTGTCCGTCTGGCCGTGCGGAGCCAAACGGATCCGTCCTGAATTACAATGCAAGCCAATGGGGACGGATCTGTTTGACGTTGACACAATATGGTGCAATTGCAAACGGATCCGTCCCCCATTGACTTTCAATGTAAAGTCAGGAGTCCCTATTAATATACCATCGGATCGGAGTTTTCTCCAATCCGATGGTATATTTTAACTTGAAGCGTCCCCATCACCATGGGAACGCCTCTATGTTAGAATATACCATCGGATTTGAGTTAGATCGTGAAACTCAGATCCGACAGTATATTCTAACACAGAGGCGTTCCCATGGTGATGGGGACGCTTCAAGTTAGAATATACTACGAACTGTGTACATGACTGCCCCCTGCTGCCTGGCAGCAGGGGGCAGACACCCCCTCCCCCCCCTGTCCCCTGTATTTAACTCATTGGTGGCCAGTGCGGCCCCCCCTCCCTCCCCTGTAGTTAACACATTGGTGGCCAGTGCGGCCGGCCCCCCCTCCCCCCCTGTATTTAACTCATTGGTGGCCAGTGCGGCCCCCCCTCCCTCCCCTGTATTTAACTCATTGGTGGCCAGTGCGGCCCCCCCCCCCTCCCCTGTAGTTAACACATTGGTGGCCAGTGCAGCCGGCCCCCCCTCACTCCCCTGTAGTTAACACATTGGTGGCCAGTGCGGCTGGCCCCCCTCCCCCCCCTGTAGTTAACACATTGGTGGCCAGTGCGGCTGCCCCCCCTCCCTCCCCTGTAGTTAACACATTGGTGGCCAGTGCGGTTTGTTTCCATTCTGTAGGTAGCACTTCCTGTTGCTGTATCCAACCAAACCCATGATGCACTTCTCCTTCCTCTGCCACAGCTTCCAGCACCAGCCCCTAACAACGCCCAGCTAGTTTATAGCTCCTCCCACCCAGCTAGTTACATAGACACTCCCCAATCACTGCTCCAGCCATGGACATGACATCACAGGAAATAACAGAGAGCTGCATGGACATGGTCATGTGACCACAGCCCAGAACGGGACATAGGAGCAATAAAGGTAAAAGAAATACCTTAGGGTACTTTCACACTTACGGCAGAGGATTCCGGCAGGCAGTTCCGTCAAAACGCATGCAAACTGATGGCATTTGTCAGACTGATCAGGATCCTGATCAGTCTGACAGATGCATTGAAATGCCGGATCCGTCTCTCCGGTGTCATCCGGAAAAACGGATCCGACATTAATTTTTTTTCACACTTTTTGCGGTATGAGCATGCGCAGACCGCAATGCCGGATCCGTTTTGCCGGGGCCGGATCCGGCATTAATGGGAAAAAATGCCGGATCCAACATTCCGGCAAGTGTTTCGGAATTTTGGACGGAAATAAAACCGGTATTATTGCCGTCCTTAAAAAGGCAAAAAGACTGAACTGACGATGTCCTGATGCATCCTGAACGGATTGCTCTCCATTCTGAATGCATGGGGATAAAGCTGATCAGTTCTTTTCTGGTATAGAGCCCCCAGGACGGAACTCAGCGCCGGAAAAGAAAAACACTAGTGTGAAAGTACCCTAACAAAATTACATCGACCTTCATAAAGAATTATTTTAAAGGATGTTGATGCAAACTGGAAAACCCCTTTAATAATATCTCTGCCCATTCCCCCCGTTATGTTTAATTCTCTGCTAGAGCGTGTGATATATGAGACATACTGCGCAGAATAAGAGCGGGCAATATTATAACTACAGCTCATCTGTTCCTGAGTCTGAATATTGCAAGTGAATTCATTACTCTTGGACCAAGGTTAAGAAAACAGTATAGCTCTACCCAAGGAGAGTCTCCTGGTAATGTCACAGCCTTGTGAGCACGACAAAACCGCTCCATGATTTACGTACAGCCCCCTGAGGAGGAGGGTGAAGTCTTTTCTGGGCAGGACGCCAGCCGGGCAGACTCCATATTCTCATCATAATCCAGCGTTATCCAAGATAGAATGTGTCGGCAGATAAGAACCATTTGGCCCATCTAGTCTGCCCAATATACTGAATACTATGAATAGCCCCTGGCCCTATCTTATATGAAGGATGGCCTTATGCCTATCCCATGCATGCTTAAACTCCTCCACTGTATTTGCAGCTACCACTTCTGCATGAAGGCTATTCCATGCATCCACTACTCTCTCAGTAAAGTAATACTTCCTGATATTACTTTTAAACCTTTGCTCCTCTAATTTAAAACAATGTCCTCTTGTAGCAGTTTTTCTTCTTTTAAATCTTCTCTCCTCTTTTACCTTGTTGATTCCCTTTATGTATTTAGCAGTTTCTATCATATCCCCTCTGTCTCTTCTTTCTTCCAAGCTATACATGTTAAGGTCCTTTAATCTTTCCTGGTAAGATGTAGTTTTACAATTGATATAAATGTGGGAACGCAGTGAAACGTCTCCTTCCTATAATCCAGCGAATCCCATAATCCAGCACTTGTTTCCGCTCTATCTCAGGGTATGACCTGCCTTAATATGACATGGGTAGTCGTCCGATGGAATGTAAGACTAGCTTCAATATTAAAATGGCTGTCATGATGAGACAACCCCTTTTAACAACGCAGGTTCCTTATGCATACATTTTTTAAATCCTTCTGAGACTATCCTTTAATCCAGAACATTTTACAATTCCTCACCTGTTGGGTTCCATAATTCCACTGGTTTAAACTGTATTCACTAGAAAGAACCTACATACAACAATCGAATAAGCAAGGGTGCAAAGCCTAATGGCTGACTACACTTTAGTCTTAAAGGGGTATTCCGATCAGTAGCAATTATCACCTATCTACTGGGCGGCTGGGACTTCCACTAAGTGCCATAATGGGGAACCTAGATTTATACCTTCCAACCGTCCTGGATCCAGAAATGCCCTCCCATATTTTGGCAGCTGTCCCATAGTCTTTGTCAGCTGCCTGCTCCACCATTCCCCGGCCAGGGATCTCACCAGCAGCAGGTGTGGTGCAGTGGTAATCCCCAACCTGTGTGGTCTCCTGCTTAGCTCACCAATCGCAATGACATCACCACATCGCGCCTGCTGCTTCGGAGAGCATGGTGTGCTCCATTCATCGGGGGAACGGGGCTAGGTGAGTATTACTTTATTTGATTAACATGGGGCTTCACTACTGGGGACACTTTGGGGGCATCATGACTTTAAAGTGGTAGCAAACTCTAAGGGGAAACTAGGGGGCGGCACTACTGTGTGCGGGCACCAAGGGCGCACCCTACTGTGTGGGGCACCAGGGGGGCATTCTACTGTGTGGGGGCACAAAGTGGGCATTCTACTGTGTGGGGCCACCAAGAGGGCAAAACTACTGTGAGGGGGGTACTAAGGGAACATTCTACTGTGTGGGGTCAGTAAGGGGGACTGACTGCTGTGTGGGGGCACAGTGGGGAATCGGCAGGATTGGGTGTATATAGATCAGGCATCTTAGGCAAAGCGGTATTGGGCGTGGTTCAGTGTAAAAAAAAATTCTGGATGATAGATGTGGTGCAGGGGTAGACACTTTTGTGTAACCTCATACCAACTATTGGTTGGCTTAGTTTGCCACAGCATGCATGCTTTATCCCCTGAAGACGCTGGTTACACAGCGAAACATGTCGGGAAGCAGAGTGTAGGAGGTGTTAGGTTTTAGGCAGCGACATAGCGGCAGCACGCTCAAATCCATGGCCATATCGACAGAGTTATATAGCAGGCGGCATTAATAGAAAATATAGGACAAGTGATATAACAGTAGAGAGGGAAGAGGAGAAGTAGGAGCAGCAGCTGAGCAGGAGGAGGAAAAATAAGAGCGGCAGGTGCTGTAATAATCACAAACGAAAGTGAAAGCAACACCACCTATAAACTTATTTATAAAGGACCTCACTTATATTCACTATCCGTCACCCCCTCCAGTTCCCCTCCCCCCCTCCCCAAGTTCCAACCCCTCTGCTGTTCAGTCCATTGATACAAGCCAGCTATAACAGTGAAATACATAGCATATAGGTAGAACAAAGTGGATAAGACCGCATCACTGAGAGTTGTAATGTCTATAGTTTAGCAGTTATGTTCTAAGTGTAATAATATTAAATATATGTTAAAAATAACAAATAAAAGCGAAGTTTTAAGACAGTACATTATCCAAAAACGTAAACAGGTCCTGAGTGACCACCAGTTAGTAAATTAAAACACTAAAACGTTAACTTGTACTGTGAGGTCAAAAAAGGAAAAAAATAACCTAAAATTATTACTATGAAGGGGGCACAGTGGGCATTATTACTATACAGGGGGCACAATGGGGATTATTACTATGAAGGGGGCACAGTGGGCATTATTACTATACAGGGGGCACAATGGGGATTATTACTATGAAGGGGGCACAGTGGGCATTATTACTATACAGGGGGCACAATGGGGATTATTACTATGAAGGGGACACAATGGGGATTATTACTGTGAAAGGGGCACAGAGAGGGCATAACTACTGTGAGGGGGGCACACATCTGTACAAAACTACTGTGAGGGGGGCACACATCTGTACAAAACTACTGTGAGGGGGCACACATCTGTACAAAACTACTGTGAAGGTTGTACAATGAGGCCAATACTACTGTGAGGGGGTACAATTTTTTTTAAGTTTTGGGAGGGGGGATGCCAGAGAAAGGACCCGGACCGGCCCCGGGTGCCAAACACCCTAGGCACGCCACTGAAAACAAGTACTGGCTGCAACCCACTGTCTTATTCCCCGATTTTGGAAGCGCCCTGACCCCCCGAAGATCTCTGACCTATATGCCAGGGTGACAGATATCCGGACCCTGGAATGTTCCAGGACAAAATAGATCTATTTCATGCTATTTGGGACAATTACTGGGCTACTAGGCAGCCCCGAGAAGAGCCCGAGGGAATGGAGTACCCCCCCCCCCCCAATGTGTCATTGTCTGTATTGTCTGAGTCTTTCTTTATTCTGTTGTTATAATGTTATTCAAATAGGTTTCAGCTTAGATCACACACCCTATTAAAAGACTAATGTAGCTACTCTCTCATTGGAGTCCCTTATACCTTGGGACGCCATTGAAAATGTGAAGTTATAGTATATGCTCGTTTGTTGAATATGGCGGGCATATTGCTTTGTTCACTTTACCTAATTGTGCATACAGTTGAAACAAAACTGTTTTGTTGTATTTCAATAAAAATACAATTATAAAAAAAAGAAGAAGATCTAAGTGCTACGGTTCTTCAGGACTCTAAGGCTGAGTTCACACGGGCGAGTTTTCAGCGCGGCTGCAATGCGTGAGTTGAACGCGTTGCACCTGCACTAAATCCGGACCCATTCATTTCTATGGGGCTGTTCACATGAGCGGTGATTTTCACGCATTACTTGTGCGTTGCGTGAAAATCGCAGCATGGCTCTATATTCTGTGAAGAAGTCCGGGTTCAGGTCTGGGTACCAGACATGCCGATTTTTCTCACGTGCGTGCAAAACGCATTAAAACGCTTTGCACTCGTGCATTTTCCCGCGAGGCACCTGCATCCTATCCGGCCGGCACACGCGACGCCCGTGTAAAAGAGGCCTAATTCCATAACACTGTCCTGGGAGACGCTGAGCAGAGCCGTCCCGTCTAACACTTAATGCACAGATGATATATGTGACGTGAGGCCCATCCTTACAGAGTGCAAGCTATGTTCCTGCAGCAGACTTCACGGTATACATCTGTTTGGACATCTG
The DNA here is from genome assembly GCF_014858855.1 of Bufo gargarizans. Taxonomy (NCBI): domain Eukaryota; kingdom Metazoa; phylum Chordata; class Amphibia; order Anura; family Bufonidae; genus Bufo; species Bufo gargarizans. Next base: position 25,948,530 of record NC_058082.1, read on the forward strand.
TGGCATACAGTGCGGAGATTGATTTCTATTTACAGTCTGTCTGTGGATCCTTCAATGCTCTTGAGTCGCACAACACATGTCACTGTGTAGCCAAACTCTAATGGTTTCTGCCACGGCCAACTCCATCATAGGACAACCTCATTTAAGGACTAAGGCTACTTTCACACTAGCGTTGTTTGAATCCGGCTTTAATTCCGACACCAGAACTGCCCGTCGGATCCGGAAAAACGTGTGAAAACGGATTACATTTGAATCCTGACCAGGATTTTGATCACAAAAAATGGATCCGCCATTTATGGACTTTAACTATTTTTTCAAATTTTTGGGGTTTAACATGCAAAAGCCGGATCCGGTTTGACGGAACACACGGCGCCAGATCCAGCATTGATGCAAGTCAATGGGAAAAAGGGCGGATCCGGCGTTCAGTCAAAGTGTTCCGGATTTTTGGCAAAAATACAACATGCTACGGTTTTCTGAAAAGCCTGATCAGTCAAAAAGACTGAACTGAAGACATCCTGATGCATCCTGAACGGATTACTCTCCATTCAGAATGCATGGGGATAAAACTGATCAGTTCTTTTCCGGATTTGAGCCCTTAGGACAGAACTCAGCGCCGGAAAAGAAAAACGCTAGTGTGAAAGTAGCCTAAAAGCTACTTTCACATCCGCGCTTTTGCTGTCCGGTTTTGAGATCTGGCATGGGATCTCAAAACCACAGCAAAACGCTTCCATCCTAATAATACAACCGGCTGCATCTGTTCTGAACGGATCCGGTTGTATTATATTAAAAATTAAGAAACCGGATCCAGCACTAAAACTACTGTAAATCAATGAGCACTTAATCCGTTTTTTTTTCATATAAAAAAAAACATATCTGGCACCATTGACTTACATGGTTTTTGGTGCCAGATCCGGCTTCTTCAGTTTCGCATGCCGCACACAAAAACGTTGCTTGCAGCGTTTTTGTGCCCGGCATGGGAACGCAACTAACCGGAACGGAATGCATTCCATTCTGGTTTGTTCAGTTTTGTCCCCATTGGCAATGAATGGGGGCAAAGCTGAATTGTTGTGCTGCGGTTTTGAGAGCCTGTGCCGGATCTCAGAACCAGACAGCATAACGCAGATGTCAAAATAGCCTTACTTAGAATACTTTTCTACCTAGATCGATACGATACCAGGTTTTACTATTTTTCGATACTAGTGCCCTACTGTGCAGCCTAGTATCTGTTAGAGAACATGGCACGCGCCGCGCTCAGCGCGTGCCATGTTCTCCTCTGCAGCACCTGAGGGGTTAAAAGTTTTCCAATTTTACGTATAAAAAAACACTATAAAAATATAAATATATTACGTATCGCCAAGTTCGAAAAAGTCCAAACTATTAGCCGTAACAGAAAAAAAACAAAAACACTCGATTTGCCATTTTTTATAGTCACCTTGTTCCCCCAAAAAATAGGATGGGACTGTTCTATTAGTGGACCAGACGATCCATAAACTGTGGAGTGCACGCAGCTTTTTTTGTGTTTTTTTTTTTTTTTTTGCGTGGTATCGAATGGTATCGAGTATCGCAATACTTTTTTATGGTATGGAAATCGAATCAAAATTATGGTATCGTGACAGCCCTAGTCCAGTGGGCGGTCCTATTAGTGGCTGACAGCCTTCCCTCTATGAGTTTGCATACAGAGCTCAATTACTGAGTAGGACCGCCCACTGGACTCCTAAGCTCCTAAGCTAGTGCAACAATTATCACATTTTTCAGCACATACAGTATTAGCAGCTTATATATGAATATTCTATGTATTTTATTTTAAATAAAAAACAGGTGGATGATTTTCAGGATATAGTTTTACATATCCTGTCACTCGATGTAATCTACTTCCTGTTCTGGCTCTTTAAAGGGGTTCTGCAGTTTTTTTAAACTGATAATCTATCCTCTGGACATATCATCAGCATCTGATCGGCGGGGGTCCGACATCCGGGACCACCGCCGATCAGCTGTTTGAGAAGGCAGCGGCGCTGGCAGTAGCGCCGCGTCCTTCTCGCTGTTGACCGCCGGCCCAGTGACGTCATGACTAGTATCAATGGCCTGGGCGGGGCTAAACTCTGTTCACTTGAATGGAGCTTAACCCCGCCCAGGCCATTGATACAAGTCGTGACGTCACCACTAGGCCTGCGGTAAACAGTGAGAAGGCTGCGGCGCTACTGCCAGCGCTGCTGCCTTCTCAAACAGCTGATCGGCGGGGGTCCCGGGTGTCGGACCCCTGCCGATCAGATGCTGATGATCTATCTAGAGGATAGATCATCAGTTTAACCACTTGCCGCCGCGCTAACGCCGAAAGGCGTCATTGCGGCGGCTCTCCCAGGCTACGCTAACGCCAATAGGCGTCATCTCGCGTGAGCCGAGATTTCCTGTGAACGCACGCAGGGGCGCGCGCTCACAGGAACGGAAGGTAAGCGAGTGGATCTCCAGCCTGCCAGCGGCGATCGCTCGCTGGCAGGCTGGAGATGTGATTTTTTTAACCCCTAACAGGTATATTAGACGCTGTTTTGATAACAGCGTCTAATATACCTGCTACCTGGTCCTCTGGTGGTCCCTTTTGTTAGGATCGACCACCAGAGGACACAGGCAGCTCTGTAAGTAGCACCAAACACCACTACACTACACCCCCCCTTCCTGTCACTTATTAACCCTTTATAAACCACTGATCAGCCCATATAGACTCCCTGATCACCCCCCTGTCATTGATCACCCCCTGTCATTAATCACCCCCCTGTAAGGCTCCATTCAGAGGTCCGTATGATTTTTACGGATCCACGGATACATGGATCGGATCCGCAAAACGCATACGGACGTCTGAATGGAGCCTTACAGGGGGGTGATCAATGACAAGGGGGTGATCACGCATATAGACTTCCTGATCACTTCCCTGTCATTGATCACCCCCCTGTAAGGCTCCATTCAGACGTCCGTATGATTTTTACGGATCCACTGATACATGGATCGGATCCGCAAAACACATGCGGACGTCTGAATGGAGCCTTACAGGGGGGTGATCAATGACAGAGGAGTGATCACCCATATAGACTCCCTGATCACCTCCGTCATTGATCACCCCCCTGTAAGGCTCCATTCAGACGTCCGTATGATTTTTACGGATCCACGGATACATGGATCAGATCCGCAAAACACATTCGGACGTCTGAATGGAGCCTTACAGGGGGGTGATCAATGACTGGGGTGTGATCACCCATATAGACTTCCTGATCACCCCCTGTCATTGATCACCCCCCTGTCATTGATCACCCACCTGTAAGGCTCCATTCAGACGTCCGTATGATTTTTACGGATCCACGGATACATGGATCGGATCCGCAAAACACATACGGACGTCTGAATGGAGCCTTACAGGGGGGTGATCAGTGACAGGGGGGTGATCACCCCATATACACTCCCTGATCACCCCCTGTCATTGATCACCCCCCTGTAAGGCTCCATTCAGATGTCCGTATGCGTTTTACGGATCCACGCATCTATGGATCGGATCCGCAAAACACATACGGACGTCTGAATGGAGCCTTACAGGGGGGTGATCAGTGACAGGGGGGTGATCACCCATATACACTCCCTGATCACCCCCTGTCATTGATCACCCCCCTGTAAGGCTCCATTCAGACGTCCGTATGATTTTTACGGATCCATGGATACATGGATCGGATCCGCAAAACACATGCGGACGTCTGAATGGAGCCTTACAGGGGGGTTATCAATGACAGGGGGGTGATCAGGGAGTGTATATGGGTGATCACCCGCCTGTCATTGATCACCCCCCTGTCATTGATCAACCCCCTGTCATTGATCAACCCCCTGTAAGGCTCCATTCAGACGCCCGTATGTGTTTTACGGATCCACGCATCCATGGATCGGATCCGTAAAACGCATACGGACGTCTGAATGGAGCCTTACAGGGGGGTGATCAGGGAGTCTATATGGGATGATCACCCCTCTGTAAGGCTCCATTCAGACGTCTGCATGTGTTTTACGGATCCACGCATCCATGGATCGGATCCGCAAAACGCATACGGACGTCTGAATGGAGCCTTACAGGGGGGTGATCAGGGAGTCTATATGGGATGATCACCCCCCTGTAAGGCTCCATTCAGACGTCTGCATGTGTTTTACGGATTCACGCATCCATGGATCGGATCCGCAAAACGCATACGAACGTCTGAATGGAGCCTTACAGGGGGGTGATCAGTGACAGGGGGGTGATCACCTCATATACACTCCCTGATCACCCCCTGTCATTGATCACCCCCATGTCATTGATCACCCCCCTGTCATTGATCACCCCCCTGTCATTGATCACCCCCCTGTCATTGATCACCCCCCTGTAAGGCTCCATTCAGACGTCTGCATGTGTTTTACGGATCCACGCATCCATGGATCGGATCCGCAAAACGCATACGGACGTCTGAATGGAGCCTTACAGGGGGGTGATCAATGACAGGGGGGTGATCACCCCATATACACTCCCTGATCACCCCCCTGTCATTGATCGCCCCCCTGTAAGGCTCCATTCAGAATTTTTTTTGGCCCAAATTAGCGGAAATATATATATATTTTTTTTCTTACAAAGTCTCATATTCCACTAACTTGTGTCAAAAAATAAAATCTCACATGAACTCGCCATACCCCTCACGGAATCCAAATGCGTAACATTTTTAGATATTTATATTCCAGACTTCTTCTCACGCTTTAGGGCCCCTAAAAAGCCAGGGCAGTATAAATACCCCACATGTGACCCCATTTCGGAAAGAAGACACCCCAAGGTATTCCGTGAGGGGCATATTGAGTCCATGAAAGATTGAAATTTTTGTCCTAAGTTAGCGGAAAGTGAGACTTTGTGAGAAAAAAACAAAAAAAAATCAATTTCCGCTAACTTATGCAAAAAAAAAATAATTCTATGAACTCGCCAGGCGCCTCATTGAATACGTTGGGGTGTCTTCTTTCCAAAATGGGGTCATATGTGGGGTATTTATACTGCCCTGGCATTTTAGGGGCCTGAAACCGTGAGAAGAAGTCTGGGATCCAAATGTCTAAAAATGCCCCCCTAAAAGGAATTTGGGCACCTTTGCGCATCTAGGCTGCAAAAAAGTGTCACACATCTGGTATCGCCGTACTCGGGAGAAGTTGGGCAATGTGTTTTGGGGTGTCATTTTACATATACCCATGCTGGGTGAGATAAATATCTTGGTCAAATGCCAACTTTGTATAAAAAAATGGGAAAAGTTGTCTTTTGCCAAGATATTTCTCTCACCCAGCATGGGTATATGTAAAATGACACCCCAAAACACATTCCCCAACTTCTCCTGAGTACGGCGATACCAGATGTGTGTCACTTTTTTGCCGCCTAGGTGGGCAAAGTGGCACACATTCCAAAGAGCACCTTTCGGATTTCACAGGTAATTTTTTACACATTTTGATTTCAAACTACTTACCACACATTAGGGCCCCTAGAATGCCAGGGCAGTATAACTACGCCACAAGTGACCCCATTTTGGAAAGAAGACACCCCAAGGTATTCCGTGAGGGGCATGGCGAGTTCCTATAATTTTTTATTTTTTGTCACAAGTTAGCGGAAAATGATGATTTTTTTTTTTTTTTCTTACAAAGTCTCATATTCCACTGACTTGTGACAAAAAATAAAAAATTACAGGAACTCGCCATGCCCCTCACGGAATACCTTGGGGTGTCTTCTTTCCAAAATGGGGTCACTTGTGGCGTAGTTATACTGCCCTGGCAATTTAGGGGCCCTAATGTGTGCGAAGTAGTTTGAAATCAAAATCTGTAAAAAATGGCCGGTGAAATCCTAAAGGTGCTCTTTGGAATGTGGGCCCCTTTGCGCATCTAGGCTGCAAAAAAGTGTCACACATCTGGTATCGCCGTACTCAGGAGAAGTTGGGCAATGTGTTTTGGGGTGTCATTTTACATATACCCATGCTGGGTGAGATAAATATCTTGGTCAAATGCCAACTTTGTATAAAAAAATGGGAAAAGTTGTCTTTTGCCAAAATATTTCTCTCACCCAGCATGGGTATATGTAAAATGACACCCCAAAACACATTCCCCAACTTCTCCTGAGTACGGCGATACCAGATGTGTGTCACTTTTTTGCCGCCTAGGTGGGCAAAGGGGCACACATTCCAAAGAGCACCTTTCGGATTTCACAGGCCATTTTTTACACATTTTGATTGCAAAGTACTTCTCACACATTTGGGCCCCTAAATTGCCAGGGCAGTATAACTACGCCACAAGTGACCCCATTTTGGAAAGAAGACACCCCAAGGTATTTCCTGATGGGCATAGTGAGTTCATGGAAGTTTTTATTTTTTTGTCACAAGTTAGTGGAATATGAGACTTTGTAAGAAAAAAAAAAAAAAATCATCATTTTCCGCTAACTTGTGACAAAAAATAAAAAGTTCTATGAACTCACTATGCCTATCAGTGAATACCTTAGGGTGTCTCCGAAATGGGGTCATTTGTGGGGGTTTTCTACTGTCTGGGCATTGTAGAACCTCAGGAAACATGACAGGTGCTCAGAAAGTCAGAGCTGCTTCAAAAAGCGGAAATTCACATTTTTGTACCATAGTTTGTAAACGCTATAACTTTTACCCAAACCATTTTTTTTTTACCCAAACATTTTTTTTTAATCAAAGACATGTAGAACAATAAATTTAGCGAAAAATTTATATATGGATGTCGTTTTTTTTGCAAAATTTTACAACTGAAAGTGAAAAATGAAATTTTTTTGCAAAAAAATCGTTAAATTTCGATTAATAACAAAAAAAGTAAAAATGTCAGCAGCAATGAAATACCACCAAATGAAAGCTCTATTAGTGAGAAGAAAAGGAGGTAAAATTAATTTGGGTGGTAAGTTGCATGACCGAGCAATAAACCGCTAAAGTTGTGGAGTGCCGATTTGTAAAAAAGGGCCTGGTCACTAGGGGGGTATAAACCTGTGGTCCTTAAGTGGTTAAAAAAACTGAAGAACCCCTTTAACTTCTTCCTTGTTTGGGCTTTCAGCACAGCAGACAGTCTCACTTACCTTGGTCAGTCAGACAATCACTACGGCCAAAGAGGACTCCCTTGTAGTGGTGACTCTATTAGAGCATCACACATTACACTGATAAGTACAATGCTCTGCTTATTCAGGACTATCAAGAGAACAATAAAGCTGTCATACTGTTATCCCAATTCTATGCCTACTATAGCAACAAGGACTACCTTGAAGATAACAACTTCCCCTCACAGCAGCAGCAAACTAAAAAAAATAAAAAATACTTATCTACAGTTGAAACCAGAAGTTTACATACACTATATAAAAAGACACATATCCATGTTTTTCTTAAAGGGGTTCTGCACTTTCAATTAACTGATGATCTATCCTCTGGATAGATCATCAGCTTCTGATCGGCGGGGGTCCGACACCCGGGACCCCCGCCGATCAGCTGTTTGAGAAGGCAGCGGCGCTCCAGCAGCGCCGCGGCCTTCTCACTGTTTACCGCCGGGCCGCCCGCCCACTGACGTCACGACTTGTATCAACTAGAGTGGGCGCGGCTAAGCTCCATTCAAGTGAACAGAGCTTAGCCGCGCCCACTCTAGTTGATACAAGTCGTGACGTCAGTGGGCGGGCGGCCCGGCGGTAAACAGTGAGAAGGCCGCGGCGCTGCTGGAGCGCCACTGTCTTCTCAAACAGCTGATCGGCGGGGGTCCCGGGTGTCGGACCCCGGCCGATCAGAAGCTGATGATCTATCTAGAGGATAGATCATCAGTTAAATGAAAGTGCAGAACCCCTTTAATATTTGACGTGAAATCAGAATAAAGCTTTCCTGTTTTTGGTCAATTAGGATTACCATAATTATTATTATTTGCCAAATGCCAGAATAATGAGAGAGAGAGAGAGTTTTAAGGCATTTTTATTACTTTCTGCAAAGTCAAAAGTTTACAGACATTCCTAATGTAAAGGGGCATAACTACTGTGTGGGGCATTAAGTGGGCATATCTACGGTGTGGGGCATTAAGGGGCACAACTACTGTATGAGCATTAAGAGGGCATAACTACTGTGTGGTGGCAAAAGGGGGCACAACTACTGTGTGGGGAGGCACCAAGGGCACTGGCCAAGAGAAGAGTGTATAGATAGGCATTGGGGGGGATTTAGAGGTGTGGTGTAGTGTCAAAATTTTTTGATTTGGGAGGCAAAAATCTATTTACCCATTCCAGTGAAAATACAGTTTTCTTCTAAATATAAGTTCGGGTCCAGTGCACCTCAGCTCCTCCATTTTCCACACCACCTTCCCCTTGATAGACAGGGCCAGTACATCCGCTTGTCACATGCCCAGTACATCCGCTTGTCACATGCCCAGTAGATCCGCTTGTCACATGCCCAGTACATCCGCTTCAGCTGAACAGACGCTTACTGTGCATGTGCCGAAGCTGGCGTGCTGCTACAGAACTGGGCGAGAGGATGTTAATGTCTGGCCCTGTCAGTCAAGGGGAAGGTGGCGTGGTAAATGGAGATGCTGAAGTCCAACGAAGGGCTAGGATCTGCACCTCCATGCACTAAAGCCAGGACATATAGAAGAAAAATGTTTTCACTGGAATTGGCTAAATACATTTTTGCTATCCAGGTACTGTTTTAATGAGCAGAATAATAGGGTTGATCCTGCTGACAGGTTCTCTATAAAACATGCCCCATGTTCTGTACCCTAATGTTTTTATGGTTCCCCTTATTTTAATATACAGTGCTTCCCATAATTATTCATATCCCTGGCAAATTTTTACTTAAAGTTACTTTTAGGGTCCATTCACACGTCCGCAAAATGGGTCCGCATCTGTTCTGCAATTTTGTGGAACGGGTGCAGACCATTCATTTTCAATGGGGCTGGAATGTGCTATCCGCATCCGCACTTCCGCATCTGTGCTTCCGTTTCCGCAAAAAAATAGAACATGTCCTATTCTTGTCCACAATTGCGGACAAGATTAGGCATTATAGTGTCGGCGATGTGCGGTCCACAAATTACGGAATGCACATTGCCAGAGTCCGTTTTTTGCGGATCCACAAAACACTTACGGACGTGTGAATGGACACTTATTCAACCAGCAAGTAATTTTTTGACGGGAAATGACACAGGTGTCTCCCAAAAGATAATAAGACGATGTACAAGAGGCATTATTGTGGGAAAAAACATTTCTCAGCTTTTATTTACATTTGAGCAAAAAGTGTCCAGTCCAAAATTATTCCTACCCTTCTCAATAATCAATAGAAAAGCCTTTATTGGCTATTGCAGCAATCAAACGCTTCCTATAATTGCAGACCAGCTTTTTGCAGGTCTCCACAGGTATTTTTGCCCATTCATCTTTAGCAATGAGCTCCAAATCTTTCAGGTTGGAGGGTCTTCTTGCCATCACCCTGATCTTTAGCTCCCTCCACAGATTCTCAATTGGATTCAAGTTTGGACTCTGGCTGGGCCTCTCCAAAACGTTAATGTTGTTGTCTGCTAACCATTTCTTCACCACTTTTGCTGTGTGTTTTGGGTCATTGTCATGCTGAAATGTCCACTGGTGCCCAAGGCCAAGTTTCTCTGCAGACTGCCTGATGTTGTCATTGAGAATCCTCATGTATTGCTCTTTTTTCATGGTGCCGTTTACTGTGATTAGGTTCCCTGGTCCATTGGCTGAAAAACACCCCCAAAGCATTAGGCTCCCACCACCATGTATGACAGTGGGGATGGAGTTCTTTGGGTTGAAGGCTTCTCCTTTTTTACGCCAAATGAAGGAAACATCATTGTGACCAAACAATTAAATTTTTGTTTCATCTGACCATAACACAGAAGACCAGAAGTCTTCTTATTTGTCCAGATGAGCTTTTGCAAAGGCCACGCAAGCTTTTGTGTGCCTTACCTGCAGAAGTGGCGTCCTCCTTGGTCTGCATTGTGCAGTGTCCGTTGGATTGTCTGCCTTGAGACATTGCCACCAGCAGATTCACCAGAATGGCCTTGGTAGTGATCCTTGGATTCTTTTTCACCTCTCTAACTATCCTCCTGGCCAGCACAGGTGTCACTTTTGGCTTCTGACCACGTCCTCTGAGATTTTCCACAGTGCGGGACATCCAGTATTTTTTGCTCAAATGTAAATAAAAGCTGAGAAATGTTTTTTTTTCCACAATAATGCCTCTTGTACATTGTCTTATTATCTTTTGGGAGACACCTATGTCATTTCCCGTCAAAAAATTACTTGCTGGTTGAATAAAAGTAACTTTAAGTCAAAATTTGCCAGGGGTATGAATAATTATGGGCAGCACTGTATATATCTGAATGTTGTGACCCAGGTATTGCTTCATTATGACAGATTTATTTGTGTGCAGTAGACTGGTGGTGGTGGGGGGGGGGGGGGGGGGGGGGGTGACAATACTTTTATATGCTGTTTTAGGGCAGCCTGAGAACATTGCGGAGAGGGAGATGGTTGCCTTCTGGACATTGCATACCCAGCAGATACTGTACCAGCAGGCTGTACTACCAGTGCTCTGCTGCCCTCTGCTGGTCACAACTCACAACTTCTATCAAGTAATATATATAGAGGTTATCTTTTTACACTTAGGCCCTGATTTATAAACAGGGACAAATTAAAGTTTGTCTTCACATTTGTCTATATAGGTAACGGTCTGTTTATGAAAATGGCGCACAGCACTTGTTGAATTTAGCACAGGACAGAGCTATGGCAGGTCTGAAGCGGAGCACAGTTGAGACAATTTTTTGGGACTTTTCATATGGTGAATATCCTCACAGCCGCTGGCCAGGTACAATATGATCTGATGCTCTCAGCAGTAATTAACCACAGGTGCCCTCCCTAATCCAACGGCATTGCCCAGACAGTCATACACTTGAATACTGCAGTGAGGGTGTCAGTATTGTGTGCTGCACTGTGGTATTTGGTTCTGCAGGGGCGGTATATTGTTCTGCACTATAGTATTGCTGGTCCTGTCTACTTGTTTTGGCCTTTTGCCTACTTCTGTCAATTTGGACTCGCCTACAACTTGGGGCTTGCACAACTTGCACAGTCTGACAATGACAGCACTGATTGGATAAAATGAGTCTGTGCAGGTACACCCCCCCCCCCAACTGGTTACCCCCCTCTGTACCCTTACTGCAGACTGCTAGCAATTCGTTCATAACTTCTAGTAGAAATAATAAAGGCACAGCACAATATAGAGCCATAAGAACAGATGCTGCAGGACTGTTATTACATGGGGGGTGCATGTCAGGAGCGGTGACAGGTCTTATTTAAGGTTTAAATAAATGAATAAATAAAATTGGGGGGTGCATGACTAGTATGAATGACTAAAAGTGTCTATACTTGCATAATTTCAGGAGCAACCATATTTTTAAGTTATTATAGTAAATTATAAAATATATTTTAATACGTAATAATACACATTATATATTGTTGTATAATAATTGAATGTATCCTTTTATATGTATGTATATACTGTACATATGAGTATAGACAAGCTTGTTTCTCAGCTCATTGTTTTGTTTTTTTTTTCCTTTTTTATTAGCATGATTTTTATCTATTGTACATCGCGCCTTGTGTCACGGCACTACCATTGACTTACTGCGAAATTGATGCATTTACTATTATTAATTTTAACCAATCTTCCCATCGATTCTGTGTTATTAGATAACTTATTGAAGTCATTTTTGCCTTTGCCTTTGATACACTGCTACATTCATCTTTTTTTCATTTTTGAGTTCCTATATATGAATTATCGAATTTCGCTTTATAAAATAAACTATCAAACGTCGTTCTCATTGAACATATGATTTTATTATTATGCTTTTTTTTTTTGACTTGATAAAGGGATCCTAGAAACCCGAAATGCGTTGTCTGTTTTTGAAAATTACCCATCAATAAAGCTCCTTTTATTCATGTGCTGGTCGTCTCCTGCGCCAGTCTCAAGCGGTTGAGTTGGATGGAACCCAACGGGTACACCTCCCCTACTCACCTTTCTGTTCCATTCAAACAGGGGAACACGGTGAGTGATCTGATTGGTGGAGGCCTCAGTGGTCAGACCCCTTCCAATCAGACACTTCCAGTGTGTTTGTAATGGGACAACCCCTTTAACCTCTTAAGGACACATGACGTACCGGTACGTCATGTATAGTTCCGATCACCGCCGCCCGGCGGGCGGTGATCGGAACTCGGTGCCTGCTCAAATCATTGAGCAGGCACCCTGGCTAAATGACCCCCCCATGTCGGCGACCGCAGTAAACCGCAGGATCCAAAACTGCAAATAAGCTTTATTTTAATGTTTTTAACCTGCTCTATAAAAATTGCTGACAATCTGCTTGAAACGCCTGACATCTGTGCTGGCGTTTAACCCCTTCCATGCTGAGGTCTGTAGGGACCGCTGTATGGAAAAGGTTAAGAGGGAGGGAGCTCCCTCCCACTCCCATCGGGGGCTGCTGTGCCTTTTCAGCCCCTGATGGGAGAGGGAGGGGGCCCCCCTCCCCATTACCCACTGCTCTGCTGTGGCAGCGAGTGATGGTTACCATGGCAACTGGACGCCTTCACAGGTGTCCGGCTGTCCATGGTACTGATCAGAGGCTGTCCACGGTGCTGATTAGACTTCTGCTAAAGGCAGAATTCTAATCAGACTTTGTAAAGTGAAACTACAGTACAGTACACTATATAGTGTACTGTACTGTATTATACAAACATCAGACCCACTGGATCTTCAAGAACCAAGTGGGTCTGGGTAAAAAATAAATAAAAAAAAGTGAAAAAAAGTAAAAATCAAAAAAATACAATTCCCTACACATGTTTGATATCACCGCGTCCGTAACGACCTGATATATAAAACGGTCATGTTACTTTACCCGCACGGTGAACACCATAAAAAAAAACTATGATGAAATTGAAATTTTGCCCACCTTACTTCCCAAAAAAGGTAATAAAAGTGATCAAAAAAAGTTGTATGTACGCCAATCAAACCGTCACCTTATCCCGCAAAAAATGAGACCCTACCTAAGATAATTGCTCAAAAACTGAAACAACTATGGCTCTCAGACTATAGAGACACTAAAACATGATTTTTTTTGTTTAAAAAATGAAATCATTGTGTAAAACTTACATAAATAAAAAAATTGTATACATATTAGGTATCGCCGCATCCGTGACAACCTGCTCTATAAAAATATTACATGATCTAACACCTCAGGTGAATACCGTAAAAAAAAACTAAAAAAACGGTGTAAAAAAAGCCATTTTTTGTCACCTAACATCACAAAAAGTGTAATAGCAAGCGATCAAAAAGTCATACGCACGCCAAAATAGTGCCAATCAAACCGTCATCTCATCCCGCTAAAATCATACCCTACCCAAGATATTTGCACAAAAACTGAAAAAACTATGGCTCTCAGACTATGGAGACACTAAAACATGATTTTTTATGTTTCAAAAATGAAATCATTGTGTAAAACTTACATAAATAAAAAAATAGTATACATATTAGGTATCGCCGCATCCGTGACAACCTGCTCTATAAAAATATCACATGATCTAACCTGTCAGATGAATGTTGAAAATAAAAAATTAAAACGGTGCCAAAACAGCTATTTCTTGTTACCTTGCCTCACAAAAACTGTAATATAGAGCAACCAAAAATCATATGTACCCTAAACTAGCACCAACAATACTGCCACCCTATCCCGTAGTTTCTAAAATGGGGTCACTTTTTTGGAGTTTCTACTCTAGGGGTGTATCAGGGGGGCTTCAAATGGGACATGGTGTCAAAAAACCAGTCCAGCAAAATCTGCCTTCCAAAACCGTATGGCATTCCTTTCATTCTGCACCCTGCCGTGTGCCCGTACAGCGGTTTACGACCACATATGGGGTGTTTCTGTAAACTACAGAATCAGAGCCATAAATATTGAGTTTTGTTTGGCTGTTAACCCTTGCTTTGTAACTGGAAAAAAATTATTAAAATGGAAAATCTGCCAAAAAAGTGAAATTTTGAAATTGTATCTCTATTTTACATTAAATCTTGTGGAACACCTAAAGGGTTACCAACGTTTGTAAAATCAGTTTTGAATACCTTGAGGGGTGTAGTTTCTTAGATGGGGTCACTTTTATGGAGTTTCTACTCTAGAGGTGCATCAGGGGGCTTCAAATGGGACATGGTGTCAAAAAAAACAGTCCAGGAAAATCTGCCTTTCAAAAACCATATGGCGCACCTTTCCCTCTACGCCCTACTGTGTGCCCGTACAGTAGTTTACGGCCACATATGGGGTGTATCTGCAAACTACAGTATCGGGGCAATAAATATAGCATTTTGTTTGGCTGTTAACCCTTGCTTTGTTACTGGAAAAAATTGATTAAAATGGAAAATTTGCCAAAAAATTTAAATTCTCAAATTTCATCTCCATTTGCCAATAACTCTTGTGCAACACCTAAAGGTTAACAAAGTTAGTAAAATCAGTTTTTAATAACTTGAGGGGTGTAGTTTCTTAGATGGGGTCACTTTTATGGAGTTTCTACTCTAGGGGTGCATCAGGGGGGCTTCAAATGGGACATGGTGTCAAAAAAAAACAGTCCAGCAAAATCTGCCTTTCAAAAACTACACGGCGCACCTTTCCCTCTACGCCCTACTATGTGCCCGTACAGTAGTTTACTGCCACATATGGGGTGTTTCTGCAAACTACAGAATCGGGGCAATAAATATAGCATTTTGTTTGGCTGTTAACCCTTGCTTTGTTACTGGAAAAATTTATTAAAATGGAAAAATTTGCCCAAAAATCTAAATTCTGAAATGTTATCACCATTTGCCATTAACTCTTGTGGAACACCTAAAGGGTTAACGATGTTTGTAAAATCAGTTTTGAATACCTTGAGGGGTGTAGTTTCTAGAATGGGGTCATTTTTGGGTGGTTTCTATTATGTAAGCCTCACAAAGTGACTTCAGACCTGAACTGGTCCCTAAAAAGTGGGTTTTTGAAAATTTCTGAAAAATTTCAAGATTTGCTTCTAAACTTCTAAGCCTTGTAACGTCCCCAAAAATAAAATATCATTCCCAAATTGATCCAAACATGAAGTAGACATATGGGGAATGTAAAGTAATAACTATTTTTGTAGGTATTACTATGTATTATAGAAGTAGAGAAATTGAAACTTGGAAATTTGCAATTTTTTACAAATTTTTGGTAAATTTGGTATTTTTTTATAAATAAAAATGAAATTTTTTTAAACTTCATTTTAACAGTGTCATGAAGTACAATATGTGACGAAAAAACTATCTCAGAATGGCCTGGATAAGTCAAAGAGTTTTAAAGTTATCACCACTTAAAGTGACAGTGGTCAGATTTTCAAAAAATGGCCTGGTCCTTAAGGTGAAATAAGGCTGTGTCCCAAAGGGGTTAAAAGGTTTTTTTCTGAGATTTTTGAACTGATGACCTATCCTTTGGATAGGTTATTAGTATCTGATCGGTGGAGGTCCGACATCTGGGACCCCGGCCAATGAGCTGCTTAAGAAGGCAGTGGTGCTCACGGTAGCGCCGTGTCCTTCTCTCAGGTTTCCCTAGGCCATGTGACATCAGTTTTATCGGTCACGTGGCCTAGGTGCCATAGAAGTGAATGGGGCAGAGCTGTAATACCAAGCATAGCCACTATACAATGTACGGCGCTCTGCTTGTTCAGCACGAAGAAGTCCGCGGCATTCACAAGAGCACCAGTGTCTTCTCAAACGCTGATCCGTGGGGGTCCAGGGGGTCTAACACCCACCGATTAAATACTGATGACCTCTCCGGAAAAACCCTTTTAAGGGAATACTTACAGACTGACATGTTCGGGGCGTGCCCCTGATGTATGATCTTCTTACATACAGCTGGATATATCTGCCATTGGCTCCCTTTGGAGATGGCAAGATGTGTGATCTTTCTAACAGGATTCTCCATTTTTTTAAAAATGTGGTCAACTATACAATTAAAAAAAGGACTTGTCCTGCATCGGCTGAACTGTATTTCAGCTAAACAGACATGCATTAAAGAGGAGCTGTCCCCCCTCCTGACATGTCTGTTGTAGTAACTACTTGTGCAATGAGCAGGACCGTGGTGCGGTTACACGGACGCCAAATTATGCAGTGGGTCAGGATAGGGATATAATAGTCTATAGTTTTGCTTGTGACGCCAATTGCAGTGTGCTCAGGGTACTGTCGCAGGGCCCTTTAACCACCTCCGGACCGCCTAACGCAGATTCGCGTTCCGGAGGTGGCAGGCTGGCGCACAGTCACGCATATATGCGTCATCTCGCGAGACGCGAGATTTCCTGTGAACGCGCGCACACAGGCGCGCGCGCTCACAGGAACGGAAGGTAAGCGAGTGGATCTCCAGCATGCCAGCGGCGATCGTTCGCTGGCAGGCTGGAGATCCGAATTTTTTAACCCCTAACAGGTATATTAGACGCTGTTTTCATAACAGCGTCTAATATACCTCCTACCTGGTCCTCTGGTGGTCCCTTTTGTTAGGATCGACCACCAGAGGACTCAGGTAGGTCAGTACAGTCGCACCAAACACCACACTACACTACACTACACTACACCCCCCCCCCCCCCCCGTCACTTATTAACCCCTTATAAACCCCTGATCACCCATGATCACCCCATATAAACTCCCTGATCACCCCCCTGTCATTGATCACCGCCCTGTCATTGATCACCCCCCTGTCAGGCTCCGTTCAGACGTCCGTATGATTTTTACGGATCCACGGATACGTGGATCGGATCCGCAAAACGCATACGGACGTCTAAATGGAGCCTTACAGGGGGGTGATCAATGACAGGCGGGTGATCACCCATATACACTCCCTGATCACCCCGTCATTGATCACCCCCCTGTCATTGATAACCCCCCTGTAAGGCTCCATTCAGACATCCGCATGATTTTTACGGATCCATGGATACATGGATCGGATCCGCAAAACACATGCGGACGTCTGAATGGAGCCTTACAGGGGGATGATCACCCATATACACTCCCTGATCACCCCCTGTCATTGATCACCCCCCTGTCATTGATCACCCCCCTGTAAGGCTCCATTCAGACGTCCGCATGATTTTTACGGATCCATGGATACATGGATCGGATCCGCAAAACACATGCGGACGTCTGAATGGAGCCTTACAGGGGGTGATCAATGACAGGCGGGTGATCACCCATATACACTCCCTGATCACCCCCCTGTCATTGATCACCCCCCTGTAAGGCTCCATTCAGACGTCCGCATGTGTTTTGTGGATCCGATCCATGTATCCATGGATCCGTAAAAATCATGCGGATGTCTGAATGGAGCCTTACAGGGGGGGTGATCAGTGACAGGGGGGTGATCACCCTGATCACCCCCTGTCATTGATAACCCCCCTGTAAGGCTCCATTCAGACGTCCGCATGTGTTTTGTGGATCCGATCCATGTATCCATGGATCTATAAAAAATCATGTGGATGTCTGAATGGAGCCTTACAGGGGGGTTATCAATGACAGGGAGGTGATCACCCTGATCACCCCCTGTCATTGATAACCCCCCTGTAAGGCTCCATTCAGACGTCCGCATGTGTTTTGCGGATCCGATCCATGGATCCGTAAAAATTATACGGACGTCTGAATGGAGCCTTACAGGGGGGTGATCAATGACAGGGGGGTGATCAGGGAGTCTATATGGGTGATCACCCCCTGTCATTGATCACCCCCCTGTCATTGATCACCCCCCCTCTCATTGATCACCCCCCCCTGTAAGGCTCCATTCAGACATTTTTTTGGGCACAAGTTAGCGGAATTTTTTTTTTTTTTTTGTTTTTTCTTACTAAGTCTCATATTCTACTAACTTGTGTCAAAAAATAAAATCTCACATGAACTCACCATACCCCTCACGGAATCCAAATGCGTAAACATTTTTAGACATTTATATTCCAGACTTCTTCTCACGCTTTAGGGCCCCTAAAAAGCTAGGGCA
The DNA here is from genome assembly GCF_014858855.1 of Bufo gargarizans. Classification (NCBI taxonomy): domain Eukaryota; kingdom Metazoa; phylum Chordata; class Amphibia; order Anura; family Bufonidae; genus Bufo; species Bufo gargarizans. The sequence goes on from NC_058082.1 coordinate 25,966,585, forward strand.
GTATAAATACCCCACATGTGACCCCATTTCGGAAAGAAGACACCCCAAGGTATTCGCTGAGGGGCATATTGAGTCCATGAAAGATTGAAATTTTTGTCCTAAGTTAGCGGAAAGTGAGACTTTGTGAGAAAAAAACCAAAAAAATCAATTTCCGCTAACTTATGCAAAAAATAAAAAATTTCTAGGAACTCGCCAGGCCCCTCATTGAATACCTTGGGGTGTCTTCTTTCCAAAGTGGGGTCACATGTGGGGTATTTATACTGCCCTGGCTTTTTAGGGGCCCGTAAGTGTGAGAAGAAGTCTGGGATCCAAATGTCTAAAAATGCCCTCCTAAAAGGAATTTGGGCCCCTTTGCGCATCTAGGCTGCAAAAAAGTGTCACACATGTGGTATCGCCGTACTCAGGAGAAGTTGGGGAATGTGTTTTGGGGTGTCATTTTACATATACCCATGCTGGGTGAGATAAATATCTTGGTCAAATGCCAACTTTGTATAAAAAAATGGGAAAAGTTGTCTTTTGCCAAGATATTTCTCTCACCCAGCATAATTATATGTAAAATGACACCCCAAAACACATTCCCCAACTTCTCCTGAGTACGGCGATACCAGATGTGTGACACTTTTTTGCAGCCCCATTTTGGAAAGAAGACACCCCAAGGTATTCCGTGAGGGGCACTGCGAGTTCCTAGAATTTTTTATTTTTTGTCGCAAGTTAGTGGAATATGAGACTTTGTAAGGAAAAAAGAGAAAAAAAAAAAATCATAATTTTCCACTAACTTGTGACAAAAAATTAAAAAGTACTGCCCTGGCAATTTAGGGGCCCAAATGTGTGAGAAGTAGTTTGCAATCAAAATGTGTAAAAAATGGCCTGCAAAATCTGAAAGGTGCACTTTGGAATATGTGCCCCTTTGCCCACCTTGGCAGCAGAAAAGTGTGACACATCTGGTATCGCCGTACTCAGGAGAAGTTGGGGAATGTGTTTTGGGGTGTCATTTTACATATACCCATGCTGGATGAGAGAAATATCTTGGCAAAAGACAACTTTTCCCATTTTTTTATACAAAGTTGGCATTTGACCAAGATATTTTTCTCACCCAGCATGGGTATATGTAAAATGACACCCCAAAACACATTCCCCAACTTCTCCTGAGTACGGCGATACCAGATGTGTGACACTTTTTTGCAGCCAAGGTGGGCAAAGGGGCACATATTCCAAAGTGCACCTTTTGGATTTCACCGGTCATTTTTTACACATTTCGATTGCAAAGTACTTCTCACACATTTGGGCCCCTAAATTGCCAGGGCAGTATAACTACGCCACAAGTGACCCCATTTTGGAAAGAAGACACCCCAAGGTATTCCGTGAGGGGCATGGCGAGTTCCTAGAATTTTTTATTTTTTGTCGCAAGTTAGTGGAATACGAGACTTTGTAAGAAAAAATAAAAAAATAAAAATCATCATCATTTTCCGCTAACTTGTGACAAAAAATAAAAAGTTCTATGAACTCACTATGCCCATCAGCGAATACCTTAGGGTGTCTACTTTCCGAAATGGGGTCATTTGTGGGGGTTTTCTACTGTTTGGGCATTGTAGAACCCAGGGGCGTAACTAGAAGTGACTGGGCCCCACAGCAAATATTTGTAAGGGCCCCCCTCAGCGCGCTTCGCACCTCCCTCCTCCTGTGTAAACCCCACTCCTTTGGCACAGTGTAGCGGTATACTGTATATTGTGTGGCACAGTGTAGAGGTATACTATATATTGTGTGGCACAGTGTAGCGGTATACTGTATATTGTGTGGCACAGTGTAGCGGTATACTGTATATTGTGTGGCACAGTATAGAGGTATACTGTATATTGTGTGGCACAGTGTAGCGGTATACTGTATATTGTGTGGCACAGTATAGAGGTATACTGTATATTGTGTGGCACAGTGTAGCGGTATACTGTATATTGTGTGGCACAGTGTAGAGGTATATTGTGAGGCACAGTGTAGCGGTATACTGTATATTGTGTGGCACAGTGTTGAGGTATATTGTGAGGCACAGTGTAGCGGTATACTGTATATTGTGTGGCACAGTGTAGCGGTATATTGTGAGGCACAGTGTAGAGGTATACTGTATATTGTGTGGCACAGTGTAGCGGTATACTGTATATTGTGGGGCACAGTGTAGCGGTATACTGTACATTGTGAGGCACAGTATAGAGGTATACTGTATATTGTGTGGCACAGTGTAGCGGTATACTGTATATTGTGTGGCACAGTGTAGGCTATATGTGTATAACATAAACATACTCCACATGAACACTTACAGTTACATGGCTTGGTCCTTGGGGATCTCGGACACCACTTCCACACTTTGGCCGGGGGCTCGGCGGAGCTGATGTTGTGTTTTATCCTAATGAGAAAGATTTTATAATAAGGATTTGGAGAAGGGGCAGAGGGATAGCAGAGCAGGGAGAGGCTGGTGCCGCTACTAGGGGGTCATACCATGGGGCAGTAATAAAACCCACCATAATGCCCCCCCCCCCCAGTAGTAATAATTCTCCTTATAATGTGACAGTGCAAAAAATACCCCCTTGTAATGCCCCCAGTTGAGCTAATGTCCCCATAGTGCCCCAAAAAATGTGCCAGTATAAAATACCCCTATATAGTGCCCCCAGTAACTTCCCCCATAGTGCTCCTCTCCCCCCTTCCTGCTAGTGCCCCCCCAAAATGTACCAGTATAAAATGCCCCATATATAGTGCCCCAGTAGATGCCGCTCAGTGTCCGGCCTCTGATAGGCTGCCGGCCTAGTGTCCCCCATAATGCCCCCCAATAATGTGCCAGTAAGTGCCCCTATCATGTGCCAGTATCAAGTGCCTCTCCCCCCCCACATGTCCCAGTATCATAGTGCCATCTCCCCCCATGTGCCAGTATCAAGTGCCTCTCTCCTTCCCACCCCCCATGTGCCAGTATCAAGTGCCTCTCTCCTCCCCATGTCCCAGTATCATAGTGCCATCTCCCCCCCCCCCCACTAAAAAGTGCCAATATCAAGTGCCTCTCTCCCTCCCCCCTCCCTATGTGCCAGTATCAGGTGCCCCCCCCCCCATGTGCCAGTATCAAGTGCCAACCCCCCCTCTCCCCTCCAGGTGCCAGTATCAGGTGCCTCCCCCCCCCCCCCTATGTCCCAGTATCATAGTGCCATCTCCCCCCCCCCCACCACCACCACAAAAAAAGTGCCAGTATCAAGTGCCTCTCTCCCTCCCCCCCCCCCCAATGCCAGTATCAGGTGCCTCTCTCCCTCCCCCCCCATGCCAGTATCAGGTGCCAACCCCACTCCCATGTGCCAGTATCAGGTGCCAACCCCCCCCCCCCCCCCAGGTGCCAGTATCAGGTGCCAACCCCCCTCCCCCCATGTGCCAGTATCAGGTGCCTTCCGCTCCCCCATGGCAGTAACAGTCGGGTATTAAAAAAAAAATAATAAACACTTCTACTTACCTCCATGTCAGCGATGCGATGCAGCCTCTTCCTGTGTCCCGCCTTGTATTCTGTCCCGCCCTGTATGCCCTTATATGGAGTCAGTGCTTGTATTTCAGAAAAGAGTCTGCTGGGATTCGAACCCAGGACCTTCTGCTTCAGAGGCAGAGCAGCTATCCACTAGACCATAAGAGCTGCCTTGAGGCTGAGTGAAAAAATATGAGACTTCTACTGTTATAGCTGGCTAAGTGTACATCTATACACATGGCAGCTGTTCATATATAGAGATGTAGCAGAGCTGAATGTGCAGGGACAGCTGTCATATACAGATATAGCAGTGCTAGGTGTGTTTGGGCAGCTGTCATGTGTATAGATGTATTTTTTTTTTTTTTTACAGTCAGTTGTAATGCAGCCTTTATGGCTGTGAGGGTAAATGCTTTGCCACTGATTCACTTATAGATTGGAGGTTGTGGGTTCGAATCCCAGACCAGGAGACTTTTAGCAGACAGTAAAATTAGATCACACTAGCGGCTGTGAAGGGGCCCTGAACACGATATTTATCTAACTTGAAAATAAACTGTCACACACGCTGCTTGGGGCGCCGGGCCCCCTTGGCAGCCCGGGCCCCGAAGCAGCTGCTTCCCCTGCTTCCCCTGCTTCCCCGGTAGTTACGCCACTGGTAGAACCTCAGGAATCATGACAGGTGCTCAGAAAGTCAGAGCTGCTTCAAAAAGCGGAAATTCACATTTTTGTACCATAGTTTGTAAATGCTATAACTTTTACCCAAACCATTTTTTTTTGCCCAAACATTTTTTTTTTATCAAAGACATGTAGAACAATAAATTTGGCGAAAAATTTATATATGGATGTCGTTTTTTTTGCAAAATTTTACAGCTGAAAGTGAAAAATGTCATTTTTTTGCAAAAAAATCGTTACATTTTGATTAATAACAAAAAAAGTTAAAATGTCAGCAGCAATGAAATACCACCAAATGAAAGCTCCATTAGTGAGAAGAAAAGGAGGTAAAATTCATTTGGGTGGTAAGTTGCATGACCGAGCGATAAACGGTGAAAGGAGTGTAGTGCCGAAGTGTAAAAAGTGCTCTGGTCATGAAGGGGGTTTCACCTAGCGGGGCTGAAGTGGTTAAAGAGGACCTTTCACTAGAATAAAACAACTAAACTAACTATACAAACATGGAGAGCGGCGCTCAGCTCATAGCCTGAGAGGCTTTTTTCTCTCTGCGCTGCGATTGGCCAGCGCTGCAGCATGGGAGAAGGAGACGCCGGCAGGTTCCCCTGGGTGTAGCCTAACTATGAAGATACCGGAGGCTATAACGGGAGAACGGAGCGGTGCCCAGGTATAACAGTAAGTGTAGGGAGATCCCTGGGCGCCGCTCTACATGTCTGTATAGTTAGTTTAGTTGTTTTATTCTAGTGAAAGGTCCTCTTTAAGGGTGTTATAACTCACGCCCCAGGTTAGGAATGCCAGAGTGGTGTAATGTCTCTGTATGGTAGTAGTAATGGTGTCAAACGTGTCTCCTACCTGGGTACGGCTGGACTCCTGGATCCTGGCTCACTTTCAATAAATTGGGTGTAGTGCTAGTAGGAGTAATAGAGGAATTTGCAACAGAAATTGACGTCCAGACCTTTGGTAAACTTCAAACTTGTCTTTACTGGTTGTAGCTTTCATCTACACAAGATACAGCTTTGTCTTAGGTCCCAGCAGGTATTGGTAATTTATCTTCTGCTCTATCAACCTGGAGCTTTGCAGGAAAGGACGTCTGCTTGTTAGCTCTATACTGTGGCAGGAATTTGGCTTCTGCACTTTCTATCTTCTGCTGTACGCGGACTGACTAGCTGGGGAGGAATATGGCTTCTCCTGGGTCTCTGAAACTTGACTCACAGCTTCACAGGGTATGGTTTCTTCCTGGAATTCTGGAGTTGTCTGCTTGCTTCTTCCAGCTAAGGCTGCAGAGCTCAGGCTGGGGGTGATGATCAATGTCTCAGCCGATTCCCTATATCTGGGAGCTCCTACACGCACAGCCTTCCCCTAGCAGGGGTGGCTGGCACACTCAAACTTCCTTCTCCACCCATGAGGCAGGATGTGGGCGCAACCCACTCTGCTCACAGAGGGGGAAGCTGAACTGGAATTAACTATTCCAGCTCAGAAACACTAAACTGAACTTAAATCCTTGCCAGAACATTGCTGCCACCTGCTGGTGAACGTGGAAATTACAACAATTATACATTTGACAAGGTTTAGAATGCACAGTTGTGAGGATATTATGTGAAATTACATGAGATGACAAGATTAAGGCTCCTAACAGATTGTAGCGGGGTAAAAGAGTTTAGTAACGCAACTCTGGGGTGTTACACTTGCATTCCCCATGTAATAACAATTCTGGGCATCTATTCTTATGGCTCTATGTTGTGCTATTCCTCTATTATTCCTGCTTGAAGTTACAAACTTACATAACTTAAAGTTTGCAGTTATGATCCAGATAGGTGTTACTAGTTGTGGTGTGTCCCTGGATAGAGTCAGACTGTGCATGGACATGTCCTTCAGCTGAAAACACCCAGCTGGACTTTCATTGCAAACGTCTAGCAATTAATTCCCAATTTCTAGCAGGAATAACAGAGAATGGCACAACATAGAGTCAAAAGAATAAATGCCTCAGAATTGAAATTACATAGAGGATGCAAGTAGTTACTAAAACTGGTATGGAAGGAGAGGAGACAGCTCCTTAAAGTGGCTTAACATGGGCAAGTCGCTATGGCATAATGTGGCTCCCAGTCAGGGGTGGACTCGGAACTTTAAGTGGCCCTGGAAAAAATGCTAAAAGTGGCCCTGTTTTGTAGTTGGGTCCAAATTGATGGAAGGCAGGACCAGCAATACCATATTGTGGCACATTATACCACCCCAACAGAGCCAAATACCACAGTCACACAAAATACTTCCCCAAAAACTTCCACTGGCCAGCTGTGAGGAGGACTTGGGTGGCCCCCAGGGCATCGGCCCACCGGGAAATTTCCCTGTAAGGTCTATGGCCAATCCGCCCCTACTCCCAGCATTAATAGTGCCCCCCAGAATTGATAATGCCCCCCATTAGTACCCCCCAGAATTAATAGTGCCCTCAGTAATAGTAGTGCCCCCCCATAATATTAATGCCACCATTAGTGCCCAAACTACATGACAAAATAATTTTCCTATCTGGTGTAGGATGTCTTTGTGGTACTTGTGGTCCGCTGCGGGCATCCTCCATTGCAAGCAATTTTTGCTGGGGATCGCCATTAGCAACGGACCACATGTGCAGGATTTGCTCCCCCAGGTATAGATGCACAACTGCATATGGGGTTGAGCATTTCCTGCCTCTTAAGACCACGTTATTTTGTCATGTAGTTTGTATATGTATGCCTGGAGGTGTATTAACTCCAAATTTGAATGTGCCTTGATTACCATCCATAGGCAACATTTAGGTGCACCTGTGAAGGCCTGCGTCATATTAGTCAGCCATGGGTGGGACTCACAGCCTCCTCCCATGGGAGCTGTTTGCTGTGAGTCGGACCTCATGCTTCTGTAATTCGCCCACTGGCCCCTGGTACTGCCCATACGGCACAGGTAGGTTAGCGTTAGGTCCCCTGCCACTTGAGATACCTTGACGGGGTGTGCAGGCTCCGGTATGTCCTTAATACAAGGATATATTGGCTAAAGTCTCATTTTAACACCAATGTGAGGGTTTAGTCAGATTTTGTTGATTGCATCCACCACAGTAGTGCACCTATTCTTGTAAATGTTTACGCCATTAGTGCCCCCAATAATATTAATGCCCCAGTTACTGCCCCCTAGAATTAATAATGCCCCCCAATAAAATGAATACCCCCAGTAGTGCCCCACAGTAATAGTAATGCCCCCCAGTAGTAACTGCAAAGTAAAAAAGGGGTCAGCACATCCCAATGCGCAGGTGCACATTGCTATGGCTGAAAACACAAAGAAAAAAATACGATGCAACAGCAAACCAGAGTGGACCCAGCATACATGTGGAGCCTACACTCCCTGAATTGTATGGTAGCCATCATGGCACATAACAGGTAGAATTTAGTGTTAGGAACCCGTCTTACAGAGATCGCCTTAACGTGTGGCAGATGGGCCCAAATAATTTTGTACAAAATGTATTTGCCAAGAATCTCAAATTTACTTAATAAGTGTAGCATTAGCATTACAATACTTTTTTGTACTTTATTTGGTTTGCAGAGTGCTGTTGCATTGTATTTTTTTCTTTGCCCCCAGTAGTACCCACCAGTAATAATATTGCCCCCTAGTAATATTAAAGCCCCATTAGTGCCCCCCAGTAATAGTAATGCCCCATTCACCTCCTCCATTTGATGGCGCTGTGGTGAACACTCTCTGCTGACTGGAAGCTCAGTACAGGACCTGCGCTCCAGCGTGATGGCGTCCCGCAGGTCCTGTCCTGAGCTTCCAGTGAGCAGAGAGTGTTCACCGCAGCGCCATCAAATGGAGGAGGTGGGTTTTTTATTTTCTTCCTAATACAAGTGAGGGAGAGGGCAGGAGTTAAAGGCTGCACTAATGACTATAAAAGCGCTCATTTTTGGAAGCATAAGTTTTGGAATTGCTGATTATATTCTTCAAAGACTTGAAGTCTAATTAGTGAATATCACTGGGGAGGCGCTGCTTCTATCCACATGAGAAAGGAGCTCCCGGTGACGGCCACACGTGCGCTGCCGCGTCATTCCAAGTCTATGGGACTGCTGAGGAGAAGCCGAGTACAGCACCGGCCTGTTTTTCATGGGACTGTCCGCGGTAGCGAGCAGCTTGTGCATGTTTGCATACAAAAGGGGTTTAGAGGCTTTTTTGGGGACATTCCTGGCAGAACATGGACAAGTCCAAACATTTTCTGTGATTTGGAATTTAAACGTTGGGCGGTATGTGCCTGGGAGGACCAACAGCCAAGCCACAAGGTGGTAAGCCCCCTCAACACGGGATGCTCTATGTGCAACCTGTATCCGTGCACAGGGGTCAGTGTGGGCCGCTGCCTCCCAGTCCCTAAAGGGTTTGTCCGACCTGTGCCAACCTACCGACCACCCGGCAATGGGAAGCTTTAATAAGACTCTCACTGATCATGAGAAGGGGACCCCATGAACCCTGCAGGCGGCCCCCCTAAATGAACGTGCACTGCTGCTCCATTCATCTCCATGGCACTGTCAGAGATAGCAGGTTCCATAGAGATGAATGGAGCAGAAGTGTGCATGCTCAACCTGCAGCTGCGCTCATTTCGGGGTGCCCCTCTTCCTATGATCGGTGGGAGTCCCAGCAGCAAGACCCCGCACCGATCTAATAGTTGTCCCCTATTCTGTGGATATTGGATAACTCTAATTATCAGAGTACCCCTTTAAGGTCCAAGTTTAGCCTTGTGATGGGAAGGGGGGCAGTAGGATATAGAATCCATGATTGCCAGCTGCAGGCCATGGCATGACTTCTGGCAGTTTATCACTAGATTTATAAGCTGCATGTACAATTTTTACAATTCACTGAAAACTAACCCAATTCCTGCAGCACTGAAATAGCGCTGCCCATATCAAAGATGGCGGCGCGGCCTGCCGTGACGTCATCAGCCGGCGCCGGATGTTGTAGTGGAGACGGTTCCGTGTCGCTTTGTATTGACGTCCTCAGGAGTCTGCTGGTTTATCAGCGCGGTGCTCCGAGCTGGAGGGACGGGAGCCTGCGGGGTACGTGTGTGCGGGGCTGGGGGTCCGAGCAGAGCCTGCAGTCACATACATTAGGTTTCTGGCCCCAGTCTAATATCTCAGTATGGCGACTTCTCATTTACCCTGATCGCCAGTGGGTACCCCCCAAGCGCCCAGTCAGAGGGGTGCAGCACTGGTATGTAATACTGGGGGTCTGATCAGCTTATTGGTCAGAAGGGGGTCACCTGACTGGCTTTTTAAAGGGGTTGTCTGGGATATTTTATTTTATGCCCTATCCTCAGGATAAGCCGTCAGTATCTAATTGGCGGGGGTCTGACGTTCTGACCGATCAGGCGCGCAGTAACCGGCCTCGTCAGACCCCCGCCAATCACATCCATCCATATAAAATCCCTGGGCAACCCCTTTAAGAACGCCTTACCGATCCACCGCCTCTCCTGTGCCGTCGCTTCCTGGACCGCTGCCTCTTCCTTCTGTATGTCAGCATGTTATGTCACCGCGGCAGACACCGTTCTCTGACCTCCCTAGTCTGACCCATCACATAAGCGTCCGGTCGCTCAGATCGTGTAATGACTTACTGCGCAGGCGAGCGATTCTGGCACATTGTGGGGAAAATAGGGTGGAGGGTGATCTCCCCGTCCCCCTGTGATTGGCTTCCAGGAAGAACTGACCGGGGCAGAGAAAAAGCAGCCAACAAGGCCGACATCAGCGGTCCTGGGCAGGAGACGGTTGTGCGGTATTTCTTGCGGTGTCGTTGTTTGCATGTCTTCTTGGTGAGATGTAATAACGGCTGCTTCTTCTGTCCGTGAGGTAGTCACGTAGAGGATGACGACCGCAGCGAGGCCGACGTTTGAGCCAGCCAGAGGTGGCCGAGGGAAAGGAGAAGGGGACCTCAGCCAGCTCTCCAAGCAGTACTCCAGCCGGGACCTCCCGTCACACACAAAGATCAAGTACAGGTACTGCATGGCGCCAGGTGCGCGGTGGTGTTAAAGGACTGAAGGTTTTGTCTTTCTGTCATTGAATGGAAACGTTCTATTATGGCCAGTTAAAGGGATTGTCTAGCTTTGGCCGTCTTTTTGGCCTCCGCCCACCTTGTCAGATCTGCACTGAGTTCTGGCCCTTTAGGTCCACCACTGCGGTCTCGGTGCTCCAGTCACTTGTGCAGCTGCAGCCAATTACCGGCCGCAGCAGTGATGTGTCCCCCAAGTGGCGAGTGAGCTGGAATGCGGTGGTGGGTGTCGGGTAAGTATACTTTACTCTGCAGGTCCTGTGAGGGGGAGGGGTCTGCCAAAGCCGGACAACCCCATTAAAAAAAAACGTATCGTGACTTGAGTAGGAATTCACTGTCGAGAAAAATACCGCACCAAGAAACAGTTGTTGGAAAGAAACTTTCTGTGTTTGACTGTAAGGATGATGAATGGAAGTGATTACAATATTAGGGTCCATTCACATCTGCGTTTTTGCTGGATCCATCAGGGATCAGCAAAAACACTTCCGTTATTACAATACAACCGTCTGCATCCGTTCTGAACAGATCTGGTTGTATTATCTCTAAAATGAACAAGACATGTCCCAAAAAACGGATCCGGCACCATTGACTTGCGTTGCGTTTCATGCTGGATTAGTCTTGGTTAGTAACCCATGACGGACACAAACGCTGCTTGCAACGGAATGCATTCTAGTGGGCTCCATTCCGTTCAGTTTTGTCCCCATTGACAATGAATGGGATGAGAACGGGATGAGATGCGGCCTCCGGGCCGGATGCGGGATGAGATGCGGCCTCCGGGCCGGATGCGGGATGAGATGCGGCCTCCGGGCCGGATGCGGGGTGAGATGCGGCCTCCGGGCCGGATGCGGGGTGAGATGCGGCCTCCGGGCCGGATGCGGGGTGAGATGCGGCCTCCGGGCCGGATGCGGGGTGAGATGCGGCGGCCTCCGGGCCGGATGCGGGGTGAGATGCGGCCTCCGGGCCGGATGCGGGGTGAGATGCGGCCTCCGGGCCGGATGCGGGGTGAGATGCGGCCTCCGGGCCGGATGCGGGGTGAGATGCGGCCTCCGGGCCGGATGCGGGGTGAGATGCGGCCTCCGGGCCGGATGCGGGGTGAGATGCGGCCTCCGGGCCGGATGCGGGGTGAGATGCGGCCTCCGGGCCGGATGCGGGGTGAGATGCGGCCTCCGGGCCGGATGCGGGGTGAGATGCGGCCTCCGGGCCGGATGCGGGGTGAGATGCGGCCTCCGGGCCGGATGCGGGGTGAGATGCGGCCTCCGGGCCGGATGCGGGGTGAGATGCGGCCTCCTGGCCGGATGCGGGGTGAGATGCGGCCTCCGGGCCGGATGCGGGGTGAGATGCGGCCTCCGGGCCGGATGCGGGGTGAGATGCGGCTGGGCATGGAGGCATACAGGTTCTGTATGGCAGTCTGCAGCACATTTGCCCACAGATGTTACCGCTGGGCCTGTAGGTGCTGCACACTTGTAGGATGGTGAAGCGGACCTCCCAGCTGGTCCCATAAGTGCTTGACTGGCAATAATAATGGCAACTGGAAGTGTTGTAATCTGGAGGAGACAAGCCTCGGGAACCCTTGCTGTGTGCGGGCGAGCATTATCCTGCTGAAACATCTGCCCTGCCATGAGAGGAACACATGTGGCTGCAGGACGTCCTGCACATATCGCTGAGCTATTAGTGCCCCTCATCACATCTAGGGGTGACCGACTGTTGTATGCGATGGCTCCCAGATCAGTTGGGGAGGTGTATCACTGCAGAGCAAAGGCAGGATTGAAGCGCCCACCACGAGGCCTCCATACTCAAACCGCACCGTTATCGGATCCCAAACATCACCTGGATTCATCACTAAAGACAATGTGGTTCCTGTCTGCAGCAGGGCAGGTTTCTCTTTCTCGACACCACTGCAAACAAAGGCGACGCTGGCTGGATGTCATCAACGGCAGGACATGAAATGGGCGCCAAATTTCCTTCTGCTAAGCAGCTGGAGACTGTCCGTGCAGACACAGGGTGTGCAGTGCAGGTGGACAACGAAACTGGGAGCTGCTCATGCTTGGCGTTGGGTCAAACAATCCTCTCTACTAGTGTTCTCTCTGCGTTGTCCGGAGCCTATTCGCTATGTGCGACCTCGCGTAACCACTGCTCCCAACTTCTAACAGCTAGGTCAGAACGGACTAGATGGCGGGCAATATGCTGAAGTGATCACCCTGCTTCTCTCAGGCCAACGATGCCCTCCTCTCAAAGTCTGTCAACTGGGCAAAATGTCTTTGAGTGCATCATAGACCTGTCTAGCTGTGAAGAATTTCCCACCGAGTGGTACACTACCCAAAAGTAGCCTCTGAGAGCCTTTTTATAGGCCAGCTGGGAAGCACTTTTGTGGCAAGACCCAGTGTCTAATCGGACCACTCCTGTAATCATGTCTGCCTGAGACGTAACCGCAGGACTATTTCTGCAGCAATCCGACATTTGTCTGGGTGCGGTATTACTTCTGTCAGTGTGTGTGCAGATGTGAGGAGATGCTTGTCTGGATCTGTAATGCTGTGTATGTTTGTAGACAGACCACCCAGGATGCCCCCGAGGAGGTGAGAAGCCGCGACTTCAGGAGAGAACTAGAAGAAAGGGAACGTGTTGTTGTCAGAGAGAAGAACAGGGACAGACCACCGAGAGGTACGCACTGAGCCTTTATGCCGATTATTTTTTTTTTTGCGGTTTTGTTCCCTTCGTGGGCTGATGCAGTCTATAGGGGGCACCACCGTCATCTTGAGAACATTATGACACGGTTCTTCACTCTTAGATGAGTTGTCTCATCTCAGACAATGGGGGCATATGGCTAGGATATGCCCCCATTGTCTTATAGGTGTGGGTCCCACCGCTGGGACCTGCACCTATATCGAGAACAGAGCCCCGAAAGTGAAGGAGGCCGCCCTCCGTTCATTTCTATGGGGCCGCCGAAAATAGCCGAGTGCTGGCTCGGCTATTGCCGTCTGCCCCATAGAAATAAATGGGAGCATGGGCCGCGCATGCGCGGCACGTTCCCATTCACTTCTATGGGAGAGGCGGGGATTAGCGCTTGGTGGTGGACAGAGGATTAGCCTTAGGGTCACTGCACGTGTTACGGAATACACACATTTTTTATTAATTTTTTTTCTGCCTGGATTTTGTGTGGAAAAACCACTCGTATGCTGTGCGGGTTTGAAAATCCACAGCATCTCCATTGTGTGTGCTATCCCGCACCTTCTTTAGAGAAGTTTTACCATAGAGTTCAGTGGGGTTGTTAACAGGAAATCCACACCAAAAAACGCAGCAAAACCGCGATAAATAGCGTATGGGAGCAGCGGATAAAGCCGGGCGCTGTACTCCATAGAGGGTGAATAGAGCAGCAGGGCACATGCTTGGCTTGCTGCGCTGTCAGCCTATGGACACGAGACCCCAGTTCTGGGGACCGTGGGGATCCTAGTATTTAGATCCCCAGTAGAGATGAGCGAACTTCTGTTTTAAGTTCGGCGTCTAAAGTTCGGGTTTGGATTAGCGGAGAATCCCGATCTGGAACCGGATATGGATTCCGACTTCCGTTGTGGTCCGTGGTAGCGGAATCAATAATCGGCCATTATTGATTCCGCTACCACGGACCACAACGGAAGTCGGAATCCATATCCGGTTCCAGATCGGGATTCTCCGCTAATCCAAACCCGAACTTTAGACGCCGAACTTAAAACAGAGGTTCGCTCATCTCTAATCCCCAGCGATCAGTTATCCCCTATCCTGTGGGTAGAGGATAACTTTAAAGGGAAAGTGTCATCAGAAAAATGACCTATTGTTTAAATCGCATTTTTAGGTTGAACATGTTTAGTTTTTTTATGATGTCATTATCAGTGCGCACATACTCCTGCAATTTTCACACTGGCCACTAGGGCTAATAATAGATCGTGATTTCCTGTTCTGTACAGGTAACATTTCAGTAGCCATTATTACTATTATCACCGTAGGCAGAATTACAATGACAAGTAACACCTGTGTATAGATGTGAAAGATGGATCCTGTCTTAATAGGTGATATCACAGCTTATCAGCCCCTCCTGACCTCTGCGCAGGTCACCGAGCATGCCCAGAAAACTCAGTGAGGTCCCCTCCGGTCACATGTGTCAGTGGTCCATGTAGCTGCTCCCAAAAGACAGGAAGTCTTAGTGGCCAGTGTGAAAACTGCAGGATTATATGCAATCTTTTAAATCTAGATAGAGGCATGGTAAAATAAAAAAAACTCACCAAAAATTCAAAAAATAAAATAAAAAATGTTTTACATAAAAACATGATTTTAACAATAGGTCATTTTCCTATTAATACTTGGTCCATCCCTATTAATGAAGGTTCAATTCCCTGACAGCAAGTAGAGATAAGGATTTAGGAAATGTAGTACTAAACAGCGCGACTCTTCACTGCGCTGTAAATCGGCTATCCTCTTTATACGCGCTGAATACATTTCATCCTTTTTTTTTTTTTTTTTTCTTCCCTCCAGAGCACACGTCATCTGTGTCCAAGAAACCGCGTCTGGACCAGATCCCTGCCGCCAATCTAGATGCTGATGATCCACTGACGGATGTATGTACTTCTTTATACTTTTTATTTTCCCTTTCGGCCACATTCACATGACCGTGGGGCCGCCCGTGCCCATGTTACAGACCGCAAACTGCCTGTCGACAAAACATGGGCACTGGCAGTGTGAGCTCTGCATCGCGGTGCGGACCAATTGACTTCAATGGTTACACCATCTGCAAGATGCGCCAAAGATATGTCATGTTCTGTCTTTTTGCAGCGCAGAGGCACGAACCCAGAAGCCGACGGAAGGGCTCCGGGGTCAGTGCAGAGGCACCACAAAAGATGGGATGTTCTATCTGTCGCTGCATCTTGCAGACCCTTTGAAGTCAGTGAATCTGCATTGCAATGTGGAGCGCAACCGGCCGATATCTTTGTTTTGTGGACAGGCGGTTTGCGGTCTGTAACGCGGGCATGGTGGCCTTATCGTGATGTTAACAGGGAGGAGGGTGCAGTGCTCTATCAAGAAACCTAGCCGAGTCCGACCGCCACAATGTGATATTTGTAGCCTAAGGATAAACCGCCAATCTTGTAATTCTTAAAAAACCCTGTTAAAGGCAGCTTGGTTGTTTTTCATTTGCAAATGAAGTAATTTAATTCACCATTATTCCACGTACAGGCCGGTATCTGCTTGACATAGAGTGCAATTTTATATGTCCTAGTAATGCTGGTTCCCAATAATTGTCTTGTGTAAAAATTCCGCTGATCACCCGGTCAACGTCTAAGGGCTCATGCACACGGCCGTTGCCATATTGCGCCCACAAACAGCGGGTCCACAATATGCGGGCACCGGCCCTGTGCTCCCCGCATCACGGATGTGGACCAATTCACTTGAATGGGTCCGCAATTCGGAGCTGCGAAGCGGAACGGAGGCACAGAACCCCACGGGAGCATTACAGAGTGCTTCTGTGGGGTTTCTGTCCATCCCTCCGCACCGCAAAAGAATAGAACATGATCAATTTTTTTTTGCAGTGCGGACGGATCACGGACCCTTCAAGTTGAATGGGTCTCAAACCGTCTCGGCCACCGCATGGACGTTGCCCATGCATTGGGGACCGCAAATTGCAGTCCCCAGTGCATGGAAAGGCCGTGTGCATGAGGCCTAAGGGTACTTTCACACTAGCGTTATTCTTTTCCGGCACTGAGTTCCGTCCTAGGGGCTCAATACCACAAAAGAACTGATCTGTTTTATCCCCATGCATTCTGAATGGAGAGAAATCTGTTCAGGATGCATCAGGATGTATTCAGTTCAGTCTTTTTGACTAATCAGGACGGAGATGATACCGCAGCATGCTACAGTTTTATCTCCGGCCAAAAAATCTGAACACTTGCCAGAATGCCGACTCTGGCATTTTTTTCCCATGGGAATGTATTAGTGCCGGATCCGTCCGTCATGCACAGACCGGAAAAAATGTGAAAAAAATAAATGCCGGATCCGTTTTTCCGGATGACACCGGAAAGACGGATCCAGCATTTCAATGCATTTGTAAGGATCCTGATCAGTCTTACAAAGGCCATCAGTTGGCAAACGTTTTGACGGATCCGGCAGGCAGTTCCAGCGACGGAACTGCCTGCCGGATTCCTCTGCCGCAAGTGTGAAAGTACCCTAAGTCATAATTTCTGGACAACAGATTTAAAGAGGGATCTGCTGCCCAGAAGCAAGAATTCTCTGTGGGAATGAGCTATTGCAGTAGCAATCACTTCTCCCCATACAGAGGAAATGATTGCTACCTGTAAATGCAGCTCTCGCCTCCTGACCAGCAAGCAGTTATTGGGATATCAGGGATTAATGGTTCATTCCCAAAAATTGCAGTCTCTGTTGGCCCATGTAAAGGATCATTTTAAGAATTCACAGATAAAAAAAGGAATACAAAAAGTCTGCCTTGAAGTGAACTAGGGCCCGAGGGCATCTTCCCTTTTTGGTTGTTGACAGATTTTTGCCATTGCATTAAAGCAATTGGCTTTTCTCGCACACTGGTGGCGTATTGCTAGGATATGCCGCCAGTGTCAGATTGGTGTGGGACCCGCACCTATGTCTAGACTGGGGCCATCCAAGAGAGCACCGCGCAAGTGCTGCCACCTTCCTTTCACTTCTGTGGCAGTGCCGAAAATGGGTGCTCCGCTATTTCCAGAACTCCCAAAAAGAAGAATGTAGTGGCGGCCTCGCTTACACTGTGCGCTCTCCATTCCCTTCTAAGGGAGTTCCGGAAATAGTCGAGCACAATTATTTTTTTATTAGATTATGTGTAACCCCCTAAACGGCCATCTGTAAACCTTTCATGGGTGCCCTGTGTTACCCTGGAGCGGGTGCTCAACTGTCAGATGATGGAAGGGGTCTTCTCCCTTTCTTTGGGTTTCCTGGTGACATTGAGGGCCCCTCTTCAGTCAGTTCTCTCTAGTTCCAGGGCTGTCTGTACAAGGCCTGCTATTAGGGCACCTCAAGGCCTCTTTCACACGAACGATTCGGATTGTGTCAGGATCTGTTCAGGAAAAACGGATGGTTTTGCGCTCAAGTTCAGTCAGTATTGTCTGCGATTTGCGTTCAGTGTTTCCACTTTTTTCCGTGCGGGTGCAGTCAGTTTTTTGATGAGTTTTTTTTTTTTCACGCGCATGGAGAAAAAGAACTAAAAACGGAAGAATTCCAAACTACATCTCCTAGCAACCATCATGGGAATGCAATCCGTTTTTCACGCATGACAGGACTGCGTGAAAAAACATAGAATATAGAAAATGCTGCCATTTTGCCTGAACGCAGAAGTGCTGCGTGAAAAAGATTATCATGTGCACAGACCCAATGAAATGCATGGGTCAGGATTCAGTCCGGGTGCTAAGCGTTTGCTTCCCGCATCGCACCTGGATGGAAAACTCGTTTGTGTGAAAGAGGTCTAAGGCCTATTGCACACAGCCGTTTTTTTTTCCCGTTTACTGGCCGTTTTTTGCGTTCCGTATACGGGGGGAGGGGGGGTGCTCCTAATGTGATGAAGCCTACACCAAGCCATCCCGCAACAGTATAGAAAACGCCGGTTTTGATAAATCTCCCTCTAAGGGTTACCGTCAAATTTTGCTTGTACATTACATGATCACAAAAAGCCGCATGACCATAACAACCTGAAGAATTCATTTCACATAACAGGTTTAGGGTCCATTCACACATCCGTTGTTTCTTTCCTGATCTGTTCCGTTTTTTGCGGAACAGATCTGGACCAGATCTGTACCCATTCATTTTCAATGGGTCCTGAAAAAAATCGGACAGCACAATGTCAGATTTTTTTTTTTCAGGACCCATCGAAAATTAATGGGTACAGAACTGGTCCAGATCTGTTCCGCAAAAAACTCAAAAGATCAGGAAAGGATCAACGGACGTGTGAATGGACCCTAAAAAGTGTAAAATGTGAAGAGTATATAAAAATGCAATTCAGTTTCTCAAGTCATTCCCACTGTAAGGCCTCATGCACACAACAGTATTTTTTTGCGGTCCGCAAAAAGGGGTTCCGTGATCCGTGTCCGTTTTTGTTTCCGTGTGTCTTCCTTTATTTTTGGAGGATCTCCAGACATGAAGGAAAGGAAACAAAAAATCGAAGTCAAGTTTGCCATGCAAATGATAGGAAAAAAAAAACGGACGCGTGGATTACAATCTTGTGTGCCTCCGTGTTTTTTCACGGACCCATTGACTTGAATCGGTCTGCGAACCGTTTTCCTTGAAAAAAATAGGACTGAAACTACGGATCATGGACGCGGATGACAAACGGTGCATTAGCCGAGTTTTCAACGGACCAATTGAAAGTCATTGGGTCTGCAGAACAACGGACACGGAATGAAACAACAGTCGTGTGCATGAGGCCTAAGGCAGAGATGCAAAACTACAGCTTTTGTTAAGGGGTTAATATTTAGTGAAGTACATAGATATCAAACTGACTTATATATATATATATATTGTATTTTTTTATTTTCTTGCAGTGTTACAGTAGCCTTCAGGTTTATTCCATTCTCTCGGCATCACTCGTACCCCTTCGGAGGTGTGGTGCTGTGTAGGCATTCTCCCTGTGGGGAAGGGGGTGCTCGGGCAGAGAGAAGTCAGACACTGTGGTTTCTGGGTGTATCAGGAGATTATCTTGGCAGGAACTTGAAGTCTCTTCTTGGCTTTTCCTTTAGGAAGATGAAGACGAGGATTCCGATGAAGACAGCGACGATGACACCGCAGCACTCCTGGCAGAATTGGAAAAAATCAAGAAAGAGCGGGCAGAGGAGCAGGCCCGCAAGGTAAGACGCGGGCGCTGATGGCAGACTCTGTTTCTGTGCAAATTTGAAGCAAAAACCTTTCACAAGATGAGTAATAACACAAACAAAATGCTCCGATGCGAATATCAGGGGGCTGCTGGGGTGAAAATGTGGGTTTGTCTGGGTTTATCTCTGAACACGGAAAACCCCTTCACGGCAGGATAGTAACATTTGACACACAGGTAAGTCTCTAGGGATCGCCTCAGTCGTCTTGGTCTCCGGAGAAAGGGCTTCTCTCTATTAACTCTGATTCATTGCAGTTGCCATAAAGGACACGCCATGAAGCGCACGTGTACTGGGAATAGGGCTGCAGTAAACGATTATTTTAGTAATCGAGTATTCTACCGATTTTATTTTTACGATTGAGTATTCTAATTAGAAAAAATGAATTAAGACTGTTTCCTTTTATAAAAGCTCATCAGACCCCCTGCCATCAGTCCCCAACACCCTTTGTCCCCCCTGTGCGATCAGCCCTAGTGCATCAGTTCCCTCCAGTGCCGTCAGCTCCAGTGCCGTCAGCTCCACTATCCTCCAGTGCCGTCAGCTCCAGTGCCGTCAGCTCCACTATCCTCCAGTGCCGTCAGCTCCAGTGCCGTCGGCTCCACTATCCTCCAGTGCCGTCGGCTCCACTATCCTCCAGTGCCGTCGGCTCCACTATCCTCCAGTGCCGTCGGCTCCACTATCCTCCAGTGCCGTCGGCTCCACTATCCTCCAGTGCCGTCAGCTCCACTATCCTCCAGTGCCGTCGGCTCCACTATCCTCCAGTGCCGTCGGCTCCACTATCCTCCAGTGCCGTCGGCTCCACTATCCTCCAGTGCCGTCGGCTCCACTATCCTCCAGTGCCGTCGGCTCCACTATCCTCCAGTGCCGTCGGCTCCACTATCCTCCAGTGCCGTCGGCTCCACTATCCTCCAGTGCCGTCGGCTCCACTATCCTCCAGTGCCGTCGGCTCCACTATCCTCCAGTGCCGTCGGCTCCACTATCCTCCAGTGCCGTCGGCTCCACTATCCTCCAGTGCCGTCGGCTCCACTATCCTCCAGTGCCGTCGGCTCCACTATCCTCCAGTGCCGTCGGCTCCACTATCCTCCAGTGCCGTCGGCTCCACTATCCTCCAGTGCCGTCGGCTCCACTATCCTCCAGTGCCGTCGGCTCCACTATCCTCCAGTGCCGTCGGCTCCACTATCCTCCAGTGCCGTCGGCTCCACTATCCTCCAGTGCCGTCGGCTCCACTATCCTCCAGTGCCGTCGGCTCCACTATCCTCCAGTGCCGTCGGCTCCACTATCCTCCAGTGCCGTCAGCTCCACTATCCTCCAGTGCCGTCAGCTCCACTATCCTCCAGTGCCGTCAGCTCCACTATCCTCCAGTGCCGTCGGCTCTCCTCCAGTGCCGTCGGCTCTCCCCCACCCCCCAGGACAGAAGGGCCTAGCATTATT